>NC_072739.1:70813046-71088158 GCF_026930045.1 Uloborus diversus | reverse complement strand
AACTAAAGTAGAAATTTTTCAAGGAAAGAAAATGATAAAGCTAGTTCAGGACATGAAAATGTTAGAAATGAGATTTTTTTTTTTTTGTACTGTTAAAACAAACCATGAGGTTTTATAAACCAGTAAAAGCAATGAAAATGAGGAATTTGCGGTAGATACTGGAGCCACTGCTCATTTTTGTGGGAACAAAAAGTTGTTCTTTGAACTAAATGAAGTAAGAGATGTTCAAGTGGAAGTAGTAGTAGGCGGAGTGCAGAGCGAAATAGAGCGAATTGGTGAAGCCTCTTTTAATGTTAAAGTAAATGGAAAAATTAATGAAATAACCTTGAACGATGTATTTTATGCTCCTGGTTTAAGACGGAATCCAATGTCTGATCCTTGCATAGACAAACATGGGTTCAATTTTTCTTGTTCAAATAGTAAAGTATCAGTGTTTAAAGAATGAAATAACCTTGAACGATGTATTTTATGCTCCTAGTTTAAAACGGAATCTAATGTCTTGTCCTTGCATAGACAAACATGGGTTCAATTTTTCTTGTTCAAATGGTAAATTATCAGTGTTTAAAGGGGGGAGAAAGGCTTTTGATGCATTTTTAAAGGATAATTTATATTATGTAAAACCTTTTTCGTATGTTTTTAATGAACTCAAGCCTTCAGTATCAAATTGTAAAATTTTTGAAAATACTAATCAGGTCAATGGGGAGAAGTTGAATCCCTAGGATCTGGAATTTTGGCATAGGCGGTTTTGTCATGAAAATAATGAAGATATAGTAAAAACAGAAACACGAGTTTATTTCCTTGCTATAAAGAATAAGAATGCTCCAAGTTGTGAGCCTTGCAAATTAGTCATAATCCGCAGGTTTTCTTTCAAACCGGTTCGGGGGATCCAATCTCGTACCTCATTGGGGCTAATTCATATGCATTTAATGGGACCTGTAAACACCCCATCTTTGGGGGGCTCAAAATATATTTTGTGTCTAATTGACGATGTATCTCGTTTTGAAAGTTGTCTTAGGAACCAGGGTATTAACATACAGAGAACAAACACTTTTAGTTCAGAAATGAACAGAATTGCCGAGAGATACAACTACAGTGCCTAGAAGGAGTAGTGTTCCGATCGGCCAATGTTGGTATGTTAAAAATATGGTCCTTCAAAAGAGGAAACCGCGAGAGGGCGCGCAAGTTCCCGCCGGTGTTGATATTTTGATTTTGATTCGCGAAAGCATGCTGTATCTTCCTGTGCTATTACGATTTGTAACACTTGTTTTATAGAAAAAACTAAATTGAAATTGTTTGTAAATGGCTACAAATAGTAAAAAGAAAAAGTGCGATAGGTCATGCTTTGTTCCTGGATATACGAGTGGCTACATTTGTTAAAATATTTTCAGTTTCAATCATAGATGATTCTATCATTTGTTTCAAATGTCATGGCTACAATGAACTTCAAAAAGAAAATCAATTATTTAACTTTCATTACATCAAATTCATTTTCATTATAAAAAAGGGGTGTGGCTTCAAATCAGAGGCGGCGATTGGGGCTCATAAGTGGGGAAAAGGGGGGGGGGGGGTGGAGCAAAAAAAAATAAATAAAAAAAACCGGCAGCGAAAAAAGAGAAAAAGTACAAAATTTTGCTTGGGCTTGTTTTGAGAGCAGATAAGTGGAAATTGATGAAAATCTAACAACTTAACTCACTTTTTTCTTAGGGCTTTGATGAATTATGTAGGGGAGACGGGGGCAAGATGACTATCCTAACAATTTTCGTGGTTTATTAATTTATTTTTAAGGATAGAAAAATTAATTTTACATGAGTTGTTAAAGTAGTCCTTTGTAGTATTAAATATATTGCCATTTAATTTTTTAAATAAAAATAACGAAGGATATTTTTATTTTTTCATAACCTTAACAAATCGTCATCTTGCCCCATACTGGGGCAAGATGACTTTGACCTAGGGGCAAGATGACAACGTTGAAAAAGGTTGAACATATTTTATGTTTTGAATATGTTACCTAGTTTTACAAATGATAACTGTGTTTTAACATCTTACCAAGTATCAAATTAAGCGTATTGCGTTGTAGCGTAATGTTCAAGCGTTAAGTTCTGCAGCTAAAAATAGACACAAATAAAAATACCATTTTCATGATTGGAACATTCCTCATGCCACCACTCTTGGCTTTTACAGCTCTGGATCCATTCTTCTGTTGGAGGCTATCAAAATTCCACTTTCCAAGCAAGGCATCTTAAAACACTATTCTTTGAATTTGTTGCAACTGCATTGCTTGGCATAAATACGGGCCCGCACTAATAGACTTGGGCCTACAGAAATTTAGTCTGAGTAATTTTTTTTTACTCCTTTTTTAGCTTCACGAGCTTATTTTCCCTGTTGTTTTAAAATAATTCTTTTTTTTTCTGCTTTGCTCCTTGTTCTGACATTTCTTTGACGGGTGTGCTTGTAAGAATGTTTGAGCTTCAGTTTTTGTTTTCTCGCATTGTGTTGCTTTAGGCAATGCATTGAAATCAAAAACACTAACATGCTTCTTTGGTGTATCGGAATCAGCATTTGCCATAACTTCTGCTTCGTCTGAAGGTTTTATACTCCCAAGTTCTGAGGATTAGCACTATTATTCAGTTTCAGAGCCAACAACGTCGTAGTCCGCTAAAAAACAAGAAAATTATGAGACTCGGTACCTCATTCTTTAAACCCTTTATCGGCATTTCCAACTATAGCTGCTTTGAAGTAAGCGGTGCTCAAAAGCTCACCAATATTTTTTTTCTGTGATAGTTTGTCCTTGATGAATGACCATAAAGTTGTCACATGCTTGGCTATAGTAGGTTTTTAATGGGCAGAAAAATGACGTATCAGGAGCTAGAGACGATGGGATGTGTGAAATGGCAACCCAACCATGGTAATGTTTTTTCACTGCGATATAAGATAGCCTGCAAAGCTTTGTGACATTTACAATTGTCAATAATCAGCAGAGCAGGAGATTCTTTGCTTGGTTTAATTCATTCAATTAGTCATTTGGTCGACTAGTTTATAAATAGCCCTTGGTCACCCATTTTCGAACGATACCTACCTTGATTCAATGCGTCCTTTAGCCCCAGAGGAGAAGCGCAAGGTCGCGTGGACAAACAGACAGCGTTTACAGGAATTTAATAAAGTGGACAACATAGTTAGTTAAATAAATTCCGAAACACGGGCAATAGGCAGGCTCGTCATCTTGCCCCAGACTGCCTGTTTGAACTGATTCTTCTCCATTGCCATAACAGAACGCGATTAATTGACATATATTAATGGTAATAGGTAATATTTAAACTAAGTTACTCATAAATACTCAAGAGACACGAAATATCATATGTATATACAGAAGAGCTTATTTACTCATGCATAAAAGTTATATCGTGGCAACGGTAAACAATCAGAGCTTCAGAACTAACACAAATATGGCGATTTCAGCGTCTCTATACTATTGCTGAACGAACAGCGGATACGAGAGTCAGTAGCATGCAGTTGATGCAGTTACCTAGTTTAAAACGGAAAAATTAAGGCATTCGTCATCTTGCCCCGGTCTCCCCTACACAATAGTTTCCCGTGAAGAAACTTAAACATGAATTACACTTACATTATTTATCCCGAAGTACAAAGTAATAATGATCGGAAAATTTTGACGCTTCTGCTTTTTTGCAATTTCTAGTTTTGGTTCTTTAATAGGAAAAGAAAATAAATTTCTCATAAAAAGTGGGCGCAAGGGGAGGGGGTCCCCCCGAATCGCCGCTACTGCTTCAAATAAGTATATATGTGCAAGTGCGGCATAATATTAATTGTTCATGAAATGTTAGTTCCAAGAGAAGTCTGTCTCCCTTATACTGCAAACAGTTTTTATATTTTAGCTTTGCATATTCACTTTTTTTACTTGTGAATTACACAAGGCAACCAAATGTGCTATCAAGCTAAAAACAAAAATGTTTTCAACAAGTTAGAGAATAATGTAAATGTGCTAATTATTTATTTTAAAAGAGGTTTTAGCTATTTGTATTAAATGCTTAAAAAAAATCATTTTAATGTATAAATTTCAGTCATCTATTTCTAAGTAAAGTTCATTTCTTCCGTATGCGTTAATCTATAATTCTTCAAATTTTACGTTTAAAAAACTGTTTCATTTTTGTTGTATTCACACATCGAGATATATACTTTGTAAAGTAGTTTTTCAATAAAATAATTTGCATGTACTGTATCACCTTGTACTGATACAAATTATTTCTCATTTGTAAAATTATAAAACTTATTATTATTTTTTTTCCTGAGAATGTTGTGAAGAATGAGTCTTGTTTATTCAAAATGCTTGAATATTTTGTTTAAATACATACAAGTTCTATTTGTTTTTATTAACGCTTTTGCTGCAGAAAGTAGTTTGATTTTTTGTGTATATCCTTTTTAAATTTCTAGCAACAATGTTCTTTAATAAGCTATTCAAAATTAACTTGTGCTTTATGTTTGATGTGAAAAAAAGGAGCAAAACTGAATAACTGCAATATAAATCATAATATAGCTAACTTATTGTTAAAAAATATGTTTTATTTTTTGCTTGAAAACATTTTGGGGCATTAATTTCCTATTTAAACAAATTTGTAAATATGTATTACTATAATTGTACATTAGTAATATTTTAATTTTTCATTTTTTATTCACTAATCAAGGGTGCCCAACCTGGGGGGGGGGGGATCATGGCGCAAACTGGCAGACTGTACCATTGAAAAAAAAATTTTTTTTGGGGGGGGGAAGAATGTTTTTAGCAGTATTTTTCTCATTTTGGGGGGGGGCTCCTCGATATTGAAAGGGGTGCGCCCTTGCCCTTAGAGGGGGCACCCCTGCATAATGAAATTAAAGTGACTGCATACTTAAAAAGTTGCGAACACTTTCGAGCTTAAGTATGAAGTTATTTTGTTAGCATTTATTTATTTTGTATGGTGGGTTTCACCAAAACAAATTTTTAGAAAAGAAAGATAACCTTGGCAACTTTTAACAAAAGTAAATTCAAAATATCTAAACTATCTTTCTTTCGTTTGATGCACCGAAATGATAAAAGACGTACACAACGAAAATATAAATTATATATTATTAAGTATTGGCAAGAAATGTCCCGCTTTAATTAAAGCGAAGATTTATCAAGAGTCATCCGAATGTTCATGTCACATTCTATAAGATGCATTATAAACATGAAAATAGACTTGCATTTTTGAGAATTTCAAAAAACGACAGATTTTCCATTGCAAGAGAACTTTCTTTGGGCATCGATCGGTCCCAAGTTATGAACAACCTTTTTTCACACAATACTACGGAGCTTAGTAGACAGCATTTAACAACAATTCAAGATCTACGCAACATTCCTTCATTGACCATTTTCGTATTCAAAAAACAGTTATAGCAAAATTTCGGTCAATTTTTTTTTTGTTAATTTCGCCGTCAACTGTAACAAAGTAGAAGTTAACTTGTTAACGTATCACTAGATGGCAGCACTCAACGCGCGGAAAAAGACTGCAATTACGGTCTCGTTCGAGGAGGAGAAAGAGACTAAATCTACCCCCACAAAATCTTTGACATCTTGTAAAGAAATTCCATGGGTGAGGGAAGCAGTCCATTGAAAAAATGATACTCGCTTGGAGATTTACTATCTGATTGAGGGCGAGAATGTCCAATTAAGGTCTAAAAATGATGTAAAAAATTACTGCAATTTCCATAATATAGAATTTGATCAAGATGTTTTCGATTTTTCCACCAAAAATAATGAATCGGGTCCAGTTGTCAATTTGAATTTAGAAAGGGGGGATGAGGAAACAATTTTTTTGAAGCAAATATTTCAGAAATTTTCATTCCAAATAATTACAAGCAAAGTTTTAGGAATCCTGAGAGGAAGAACTGGCAACAAGCGATGACTGATGAAATGAACGTAATCCACCAAAGAAAGGTCTAGTCATTGGTACACCCCCCAAAAATAAAATCGAGTTAGGAAATAGATGGGTATATGACAGCAGCTAAGGAAGGAATTTGGCAAAGAAAAATAGTGCGCGAATTAGGGATGTCTGATGCACCCATTACAATATTTTCAGACAACGAGAGTGCAATTCATCTAACCAAGAACAATATGTACCATGCACGATCTAAACATATTGACATACCGCATCACTTCGTTCGCGAAGCTGTCGCACTTCGGAAAAGATCAGTTGAGAAAATTCAAGCAGATAAGATGTGCGCTGACTTTCTCACCAAAAGTGTAAACAAATAAAAACACGAATTCTGTGCTAATTCGATTAGACTAAAGCTAAGACTTTTTGACTTTATTGTGTTAATGTATGTGTTTCCAATTTAAAAATCAAGTGGGAATGTTGAAATGTTATTTTTAAATACTCTTACTATCACTAGATGGCAGCACTGCTGCACTGTATTTATGTTTTACATTCAATAAAACTAGTTCTGCTCTGGCTCTCATGATGGTTGCATGTGTCTGCTGTTGTGGTGTGGTAAGCCTTTTATACAAATCTCAGGTATGAGTTCTTGATTATTTTAACTAACATGCTGCATCCCTTGTCACCGGAATGCCCCAATAAGGGGGTACTTGTCAAAATATTAGAAATTTTTATTAATTTTTCTTGACTTTTCGGTGCTGGGGAAATGATATTAATTATACTTACCGATTTCTATGTGAGGGGGCTCTCCATATCTTGACGATACACTAGTTAAATGCAGTATCGAAACTTTCGTTCATACCAGCATGCGTGGTGGAAAATGTAAACAAACCGCATGGTGCACGATTAACGGTTCAGTTAAAACTCCAAGTGAAAAGAATTTTTTTCGTCAAAGTAACGGTTTCAACAAAATTAAGTGTTGCCAATAATATATATATTTTTTTTTTTTTTTTGAGTTTCTTTGGAGAATTTCATCGAACTGTCAGGTGTGAACATGTAAATTGGGTGGAACGTCATTGAGGAGGTATTTAAGCAGTGGACATCCGTCCATCGATCTCTCTCTCACTTTCTCCCGCTTCCACAACAAAGATGTCTCTTCCTGTATAGGCTCCAGTAGTTGGCTAGCTGCCATGGCTTCGACCATTGGGCTGATTCTGGAATCGTGCTTCATCTATCAGTTGAAGGAACTCCGCCATTGCCGGTCCCAAGTCCGGATGAGAAAAGAGGAGGGTGCCAAAAGCTCCATGGCATAACTGGTGCTGATCAGTAGAGCCGAAAGGTTCTCGACCAACCAAAAAAGGCAACCCAAATCTAAGGTGTGGAACCGTGGCGATGAAATATGGCTTACCATATGGCAACCGGGGTTATAGGTTGCTACAAACGGTCCCTCGTGGCTTGGCAAACCACGTTGAATTCTGGCTTCCGCCTGTAGAGAGGTCAATTCGGGCGGTGACCGTTTACTTACCCTCCGTTTCCCTCAACACGGGTAAACACAAAAATAAACAAAAACCTGGCGATGTAAACCGCCCAAAACAAAAAGTTGACTCGTCCCGGGATATCCGGACGCAGCCAACCCTCACAGAAACTGTCTCTGCTCCTGAAAAGGGGTCAGCAGACAACACTTATAAAACTGTTTTTCAGGAACCTCCTGCAACAACAAGAAATAGTGAAGATTTTACACAATTGTAAAAATCAAGTTTTTTTTTAAAGTTCTAAATGTACCTCATGTAAACAATTCAATACAAATATTTATCATATGAATTACTTCTTAGAACACTTTCAGTAATTTAAATTAATTTATCTCGAACAAAATTCACTAAGCATAGTAAATAAATTCGTCAATGATTAAAAGAATTTCAACCTTTGAACAAAATATTCACGGAACACAATTATTTTTCTATGAACCTTGAACGCGAAAATTTCTTTTTAAAACCAGATCAATTTCAGCGCAATATACATGCAAACAACGCTAACCTCTCATAAAGGACGCGTATAATAAAAAGGGACTTACCCACAGGTTCTTTAATTTCTTGGAATTAATTTCTCTTCTCCCTTAGCACCTCGCGAAAAGTTTCTATTTTCAGAAACAGTCAGAGTTCATGAAAACCATGCGAACAGTTTTTGAAGCTCGGAATTTCCTGAGGCTACGTTCCAGAAGCCAAACAGTTCATCGCGAACAGTTGAGAAACAGTTATGGAAAAGCTCAGGAGCACTTCTTGCAATACGGAAGCTTTTTAAGATCCAGAACAAGTGCAAAACAGCTCTACAACACTCAGGCTCAATTATCAGAACCCATTCAAAATTGAAACAAGCGTACGCAACTGCCACAAACTTGTTTCATCAAACAGTTCTTATTAATCCATGTCAAGGAGACGTCTTCTGGATTCGAGAATCTTAAGTTAGATCCTTCATCCAACCGCTTTGCCACCATTTATTTTAGCTGAGGTATCTTGGTGAAGGACATAGGTTTTTCACCTCTATGGCTGAACAAGGAAACACACGAAAATCACAGAAAAACTAACTTTACTATGATCACATCACACTTTATACATTTTTTAACACAACGCAATCTTTCGGAAACATTTTGTGGATTTTTCTGTAAGCTCGCGAGTAGCACAGCTTGTTACCCTACCGTCACTCACCCCTTTCTTCTGATCTGCCTAAAGAAGAAGAAAAAAAAAAAAAAAACTCTTTCTTCCTCCAAAGACAAAGATCTCATCAATCTATATCTTGGCGCCTCAACGACCTGAGACGAACATCAAATCACCATTAATTCTCAAACCACTGACAGTTAATCTGCCATAAACTGTATCAGTTTTCTGTTTTCCATAAAGAAGAGTCAAGGTCAAGAGGGGGAAATTAGAATACATTACAGCAAATCTATCCTGAAATATGAGGAAGTTTTGATATCCCCAAACAATATTTTCTATTGTATAGAAGGGGGATGGGTGGGAAATCAACAAAATTGCTGTTAATGACTTAGTTGATTTTTAGAGAACAAGAAAAGCAATTTAGCGTAAAAGCAAGGATATTTCAAATAACTACAGAAAATAAATTTGATAATAAAAATCGAGTTAATTAAAAAAATTCTTCTTCAAAATTAGATGACCGTGTTAGAGACGCATGAGGTACATGATGGGTTTTCGGAGTAGCATTTTCAGAAGGGACAGCATCGAAGAACTAATACGGAAAAATGATTTTTTTTACAGCAGTTTCAACTTTTGCAAAGAATGACTATGATAAATGTTACATCAAGGTTCCCCCTACGCTATAGTTAAATAATTTTAAAATAATATATATTGGATGATATGTTCTTTAAAAAGTGTTTACAACTTTCATTTCATTTTATTTTTGACTGGAAGTGATTTTCATACAATTTTGTAAGAAGTAAAAAACATGTTTTCCATTTTTAAATAATAACTAGGAACATATTAAAACTAACTTTGTGATGCAGCACAGTCTTCACACATCACCAACAAAATTTCTTCATTAACTATGTTGCATGTAAGAGTGACCTTGTACGCACCCTTATGGATGCTGCGTTCTGTTGTCACTCTTGCTTTCACGGTACAAGTGTCACTTTCTCTTTTAGGCTGTACATATGCTACAGCATTATCTCCGTAAGATTCACGTCACGTGCTAAATTGAAAAAAAATGTATGCATCAAAATGTTTTTTGAAAACTTACAAATTTCTTTGTAAAAGTTTCACATTTTTCATTTTGTAGGTTATGCATTTGTAATAATACTTGCTTTACCAATCTACACCATATCTGAGTGAATAATAATAATAATATAATATTAATAAATCTTGTTTTTGACTCTCACTGGTTCTCATAGATTAAATAAAATGGGTTTTTGAAAAATTAAGATTTCTGAAATAAAATGGGACAATTATCTTTTAGTACTCTTAAGAAATTCATAGTGTTGGTACTGAACTACCTAAAAATGCCGTTTAAAAATCATAACATATTTTAATGTCTTTATAAAAAGATAATATGTGTTATTCACTTTCTATCCACTTGCCCATTCACTTTGTATCGCCCTTTTAATTATACTGTACGAAACATACATTTCAGCAGTAACCCACAAAAGTAATCTTTTCATTATAACAAAAATAATTAAAAGAAAACAATTTGTTATTATCAGTAGCACTTACTGCGTATTCCTTTTTGGTGTATCCCTTTTGGATATTATCTGCTTCATTAATGTCAATTTTAAATAACACACGTTTGAAGATAATGTGTGAAACTATGTAATATAATCGCAAAAAATAAAAACCGCTAAAATAAAGTATTAGTAACCAAAAAAGACTTACCGTCTTTATTTTTATGCATAGGTAAGTTGACTTTTTTTTGGCATCTTCTCCATAACTTAGAAGGGTTTCAATGTATGCACGATAAAGATAAGTGTTGCTCGCCGAGGAAATATTTCCATTATTCAAACTAATGTCGATTTTCGAGAAAGGGAATGGAGGAATAAGTTGGATGTGAACACGATTTCTTCGGCAGATGCCTCTGATCCGTCCGGTTTGCCCCCCCCCCGTGTCCGTTTACCTTGTTGTGATGTGGGGGGGGGGGGGGGTTGCGGTGTTATGAGTTCGAGGCGAGCTCTTGGGCGGAGTAGTGAACCCCCAGTTGCTCAAACAGAATATCGGCGGGAAGGGACTTTTATTCCCTTCCTTCCCTCATCACACTTACCAAATGCGGACGAAAACCCCTAAGCCAATGTGTGTCAACCGTGCCTATGGCTGCGTGGTACCGGGGGTAGTCGGTGCCTCAAACGGGAGGCTTCAGGGATAGCAGGCGAACCCTGTCGTACGCAGCCTTACCTATGTGTAGGGGGGGGGGCTACACAGGAGCTAGACCCCATATTCCCCCAGTACTCTGGTTCATTTATGTAACAAACATAAATAACGTTTTGTCGAGCACTGCTACGTTTTTTTATAACTAAGCGCAATGACCCGAAGCTCAATTTAAGTAAAGTTTCTCCTTTTTAATAAATAAAGCACTTACTCATTTAATAGGGGAATACCAGTCTGTTAAAAAATTACGGAACTTATTACTTTTAGTAGAAATTAAAGATACAAAACAAATTAAAACTATAATGGCTATTACACAAATTGGTTCATACCTTGGTCCTATTTCAGAACATAACACTCATACTTTTTCACGGGGAATCATTTCCGAACCTAACCTCTGCTTTACTCCTAAAGAAGAAATCTTGGAGGAAATGAAAGACCAAAAAGTAAGTGGAGTGAAAAGGATCACCATGAAACGTAACAGCGAAATGGTGAATGCTAAACATGCCATTTTGATATTTAGTACTCCTGTCCTCCCTTCACGTGTAAAAGCTGGCTATCTCTCATTTTCAGTTCTCCCCTATATTCCCAATCCGCTCCTATGTTTTAAATGCCAGCGGTTTGGACATTCGAAGTTTTCATGCCGTGTTACTGACAAATATGCCACGTGTGCAGAACCCGGTCATGATAATAATGCATGTACTACGACCTTCAAATGCGTAAACAGCAAGGAGGATCATCCTTCATACTCTAGATCGTGCTCAAAATGGCTCACAGAAAAGGAAATTCAAGTAATGAAAATAATACAAAAAATATCATATCCAGATGCAAGGAAATTGGTTGAAACACGCACACCAACAGGTTTTTCATCTGCAGCATCCATTAAAAGGGTATTTAAGTCTGCAAGCGCACAAACAGACACCCAAACTAAAACTTTAACTAATATTAAACCTGTAAACACACCGAAAACAAATCAATAGCCCCAACTCGTCTCAGAAGAAAACTTATCAACAACAAGCACAAAAAACAAATACTGTAGCGGGTACTGTAAATGAAAACAAACCTATCGCACATAATTCAAAAAAAATCGTTGAAAAAAAATTATGCAAACGCGCCCGAAAATTGGGGTGGCCATTAAACAAGGCCCCAAAAATATCATAATTTTAAAAAAGAGGACTTTTTACTTTATTAACAAGAAAGCTAAATTGACTAACTCATAACACATTCCTCCCGAAGAGGAAGATGAGGATGGTGAATTTGAAGATCTTCCGCCATCCGACAATGAAGGGTGGACGGACCATCCTCCTTTACGAGCCGCTCTCCCTTCTTCCGGTCGTTCCTCCTTGCTTTTTTTCTCCATGGCCCTGAGTATTCGTTCTTGGAATTGTCAGAGTTGCTCGCGTTACGTCACGGATGTCAAAGATCTTGTCGAATAACATCAACCGGCCATATTTTGTCTGCAGGAAACATTCCTATCGACCGTATATAAACCGAGGTTGAAAGGTTACTCGCTTTATGTCACGGACATTAAAGATCTTGTTGAATATCACCAACCGGCCATATTCTGTCTGCAAGAAACATTTCTGTCCCCTGTTGATCGACCGAGGTTGAAAGGTTTTGACATATACAGCAAGGACTGCTTGTCAGGAGACCCCGTCGTTGTGGAGGAGTGGCATTGGTAATCTGTAACGATTATGCATCCAGCCAGCTCAATATCAACACATCCCTGCAAGCAGTAGCTGCGCGAGTTCACCTTCACTCACTGTTCACAGTTTGTTCTGTATATATCCCATCTTTTTATGACTCGAGAAGCGTGGAGTTGCAGACACTAGTTGATCAACTTCTTCCCCCATTTGTCATCTTGGGGGATTTTAATGGCCATAATCCTCTCTGAGGGAGTCCAGACTCCAACAGTAGAGGTTTAACAATAGAAACTTTTATTGAAGACAATGATGTTTGCATTCTTAATAACGGTGAAAACACTTATTTTCACCTTCCTACCCAATCTTACCATGCCATCGATCTCGTAATATGCTCGCCTTCTTTTCTGCCACGTTGGGATTTTCAGGTGGAGGGTGGTCTCTACACCAGTGGCCACTTTCAAATCAGGATAACCTCTACTGTACGCTGCGGCCATCAGCAGCATCAGCAAGCCCGACTTCGCATTGATCGAGCTGATTGGGCAGCATTTACCCAGTTGGCAGAAATAACATCGGAAGACGTGACTAATATTGATTTAGATGTAGCGGTAAGCCGAGTAACCGACATTATCTTGACGGCAGCAAACGTTGCTATTCCAAGAACCACTAAAGGTAGGATCAAATTTCCTAAACCTTGGTGGAACTATGCTTGCCAGGAAGCTCAAAAGAAACAAAAAAAAGCATGGAACATATTTCGTCGATCGTGGCAGGCCTATGTCAGCACAATCACGACGTCCACCCCATCAAAGACAGTATGGGGTAAAATAAAAAAGATCGCTGGAAACTACAATGCATCCTGTGCACCCATTCTGGAGAAAAATGGTCAACTTTTATCGGATCACAAAGAGGTGGCTGACTGCCTGGCGACACTTTTGGCAGAAGTCTCCAATGCAAATAACTAATTTTTAACTATCAAATCACGCAAGGAACAAAGAGTTCTTGATTTTAATTCAAACATTATTCATTAATACAACACAAAATTTACCTTTCATGAACTAAATATTGCTTTACAAAAATCAAAAAACACATCACCTGGCCCTGACGAAATACACAATAGCATGTTAAAAAATCTTAGCAGGTCTTCGTTAGAAAATATTCTGCAGCTTTTTAATAGGAATTATTCTGAACATAGATTCCCAAAATCCTGGAGTCAAGCAGTAGTTATTCCTATCCTTAAACCAAATAAACCTTCTGATAAACCTGAGAGCTATAGACCTATAGCTCTCACTAGTTGCTTATGTAAAGTCATGGAACGGATGGTAAGCGCCAGACTGATGCACATTCTGGAGTCACACCATCTCATATCCTCATATCAACTGCATTTAGGCGTGGTAGATGCACAATAGACAACCTAATGCTTCTCGAAACATCAGTAAGAGAAGCATTTCTTAAACGAAAACATCTTGTGAGCGTATTTTTCGATATTGAAAAAGCATACGACCGTAGCTGGAGGTATGGGATCCTCAAAACCCAGCCGAGTATGGGTTGCGAGGTAATTTACCCATCTTTCTCTCCAATTTTCTGAAACATCGTTCTTTTCGTGTACGTGTCAAGTCTGTTCTGTCGGATACCTTCATTCAAGAAGAAGTAGTACCCCAGGGAAGTGTACTTAGCGTAACTCTATTCATAATAGCAATCAATAGCTTAATTGACCAATTGCCTCCTGCTGTAAAAGGTACCATGTTCGTGGATGATTTTCAAATTTCTTTCTCATCAGCGAGCATGAGTATCATTGAAAGACAACTTCAAATTGCAATCAATAAAGTAACCCAAATGGCGGAAGAAAATGGCTTCACTTTCTCTGCTCAAAAAACATTCTGTATTCATTTCCGCCGTAAAAGAAGCCTTCATCCGAATCCAAATCTTCTCCTCAATAATCAACCAATAGCTGTAAAAATCAAGGAAAATTCCTTGGTCTCACTCTTAATAATCAACTTAAATTTATACCGTATATACAAGAGTTAAAAAAGAAATGTTCATTAAAATTAAATATTCTTAAAGTCTTAGCGAACACTTCTTGGGGTGCTGATACAGAGTCTCTCTTAAGAATATAAAGGGCTCTGATACGCTCCAAGCTTGATTATGGATGCCAAATTTATGGCTCCGCTGCAAAAACCTATCTGAAAGCTTTGGATCCAATACATAATCAGGCACTGCGCATCTGCACCGGAGCATTTCGAACTTCGCCTATCAACAGTCTTCACATCCTTGCACACGAACAATCTCTAAACAATAGACGCCTCAAACTTTCTTTAAATTTTTACTTCAAAACAAAACCTTGCACCAATCACCCACTACATGTCCATATTTTTAATCCATCTAATGCTTCTTTATTTCTACACCGTCCTTCGATGACCCCAACATTTGGGATCCGAATGCGTCGGGTACTTTTAGACCTGCAGCTATCAGATTTTAAAACTGTCACCACAACAAAACTAATTGAACCATGGTGCGACGTAATACCTTCTACAATCAATGACTTATCAATATTCCCCAAACAAACTACTGCAGATACAGTTTATCAACGAGTCTTTCATGAGATCAGAAGCAAATATTCTGGTTATAAAGACATTTTCACTAACGGATCAAAAACAAACGATCACGTCGGCTTTTCCACAATAATAAATGACCAAGTTACGGCAGAAAAATTAAACACATCTTATTCGGTATTTACTTTAGAAATAAAAGCTATATTTTCATCTCTACAATCAATATCCCAATCCGTTTACAAAAAGTGGGTGATATACACTGACTCAAAGAGTTCAGTGGAAGTCATCACTCACTGCAATAATAATAGCCATCTGGAATGTTCTTTCCTCTAATAGCCAAAAACCATTTGAAAACTATTTGATCAATATCTTCTCCTTCAGTTTTCCTAAACTAAACAGTTTTAGAATTTTCATTTAAATTTGTAATCCACAATCTTTTTATTTCTTCTTTTTCCTTTAGCACATTGCTTACTTCGTTTTTACTTCTTTTAAATTTCTCACCTAAATCCCTTAAGCTTAGTTTTTCATTTTCGGCCACATTTATTACTTCAATCTTTTCTTTCAAAGTTAACCTTTTTTTTTAGAAGCCAGGGATAGAATTAAAGCTTGAAAACTAAACAAATTCCTCTCAGCAACAGAGCTCTATATGACCTACCTGACAAGTAGATTAAAAGCAAAAAATCTCCTTTTTCCTAACGAATCTAAATTTTAGCCTTTTAGAATAGTGACTGGGCCAATCAGTCAAGATAATCCCTGCCTTCTCCATTCTTGATTGTTAGTAAGCAACATTCTATGCATACAGCCTTTTCCTTCTCAGAAGAAACCTTATCAAACTCTTCTGAACAACACCCCCCCCCCTGACTTGCTAGTGAAATCTGCTTAGAGTTGAATACACCAGTGTACATTCTAAGACACCTGTGGAGCTTTTTCAAAGGCATTCTCAAAACTGGAGATAAGAATTTAAAAGATGAGTATGAATGAGGGTGAGAACAAAAGCAATATCAACCAGAAGTAATCCAGATCCACACTTTGTAAGAAACACCTTGCAGATAATTTCACCCCCTGCCCCTTTTAGAGCAATAGTATGCACTTTCATGTTTTGAATAGAAAATGTCAAGGGCGGTGCTCAAGTTGTCAGTGCTGAACCCACATGAATGGGGAAAGCATTTGGGAGTAGTTTTCAGCTAACATTTTAGTGTGATAATAGTACAGTTTCTTTGTTCATGTTTTGAAACCTATACCATTATTCCCCAGTTAGTTTGTTCAGAAAAAGTGGAACTTGGATTCTAGAAAATTCAATATTTTTTATCCATTTATGCATTATTTTTTGTTTTTTCTATTCTTTGAGTGTCCCTTAAATAGAGTGTCCCTTTATGAGAGGTAAATACATTGGAGTCTCTATTCAAAGGGACTGGGACCAGCAAAAGTGTCCCTTAAATAGAGGTGTCCCTTACAGGAGGTACTACAGTATAAATTTTAAACTAAAAAATTGTTTGGCGCAGTATAGCCCTCAAGGGCTCTTGCGCCATTAAAAATAAGTAAACCAACCAACCTGCCTGTAGGAAACATTCTTGTCGCCCGTTGATAAACCGAGGTTGAAAGGTTTTGACATATACCGCAAGGACTGCTTGGCAGGTGACCATCGTTGTGGAGGAGTGGCATTGCTAATTTCTAATGATTACGCATCTAGCCAGCTCAATATCAACACGTCCCTGCAGGCAGTAGCTGAGCGCGTTCACCTTCACTCGCTGTTTACAATTCAAGAAAACGATCTATGTGTTCTTAACGACGATGAAAATACTTATTTTCATCTTCCCACACAAACTTACCGTACCATCGATCTTGCAATATGCTCAACGTCTTTTCTGTCACATTGGAATTTCCAGGTTTAGGGTCGTCTATACACCAGTGGATAGTTTCCAATCCGCATTACCTTTACTGGACGCTGCAGTTATCAACAGCAAGCCCGACTTCGCATTGATCGAGATGACTGGGCAGCATTTACCCAATTGCAGAAATAACATCGGAAGATTTGATTGATACTGACATGGATGTAGCGGCAAAGCGAATAACCGACATTATCTTGAGAGCAGCGAATGTTGCTATACGAAGAACCACTAAAGGCAAGATCAAATATCCTAAGCCTTCGTGGAACTTTAATTGCCAGGATGTTCATTAGACGCAGAAAAAAAAAAAAAAAACCGCATGGGATATATTTCGTCGTTATCCAACCACACAAAATCTTGTTGCACTTAAACGAGCTCGTGCTGAAGCTCGGAAGATTCGACGAGAAAGCCAGCGGGACTCGTGGCAGGCTTATGTCAGTCAATAAAAAAATCGCTTTTAACTACAATATATCGTGTGCTCCTATTTTAGAGTAAAATGGCCAAATTTTATCCGACCACAAAGAGGTGGCTGACTGCATGGGGACTGATTTGGCAGAAGTGCAAGTAACTATTTCTCAAAATTTTTAAATATAAAATCACATAAGGAACAAAGTGATCTAGATTTTTAATTCTAACATTTCTAATTAATACTACGCAAAATTTACTGTCTACGAATTAAATTCTGCTTTAAGAAAATAAAAAAAAAACACATCACCAGGGCCAGACAAAATACACAATAGTATGTTAAAAAATTTAAGCAAGTCTTCATTAAAAAATATTCTGTGGCTTTTCAATGGAATTTTTTCGGAACACAGATTCTCAAAAACCTGTATCCAATAGTAATTCCGATCCTTAAACCAGACAAACAATCTGATAAACCCGAGAGCTATAGACCTGTAGCTCTCACAAGTTGCCTATGTAAAGTAATGGAGGGAATAGTCAACGTCAGACTCATGCACATTCTGGAGTCACACCATCTGCTATCGTCATATAAAGTGGATTCAGGCGCGGCAGATGCACAATCGACAACCTGCTGCTTCTTGAACTATCTATAAGGGAAGCATTTCTCAAACGAAAACACCTTGTGAGCGTAGTTTTCGACATTGAAAAAGCATATGACCCTACCTGTAGGTATGGGATCCTCAAAACCCTGCACGAGTATGGGTTGCCTGGCAACCTTCCCATCTTTCTCTCTAATTTTCTAAGAGTATGTTCGCGTGCGTATGAAATTCATTCTGTCAGATACCTTCATTCAAGAAGGAGTTCCCCAGAGAAGTGTACTAAGCCTTACTTTACTCTTAATAGCAATCAACAGCTTAACTGAACAACTACCCACCGCTGTTGAAGGGAACATGTTCGTTGATGATTTTCAAAATTCTTTATCGTCATCGAGCATGAGTATCATTGAGAGACAACTTCAAGTAGCTATAATTAAAGAATCACAATAAAGCTAAGGAAAATGGCTGCACTTTCTCTGCTCAAAAAACTATATCCACTTCTGTCGTAAAACAGAGCTTCACCCTGATCCAAGTCTTCTCCTTAACAATCAACTAATTGCTGTAAAAGATCAAGGAAAATTCCTTGATCTCACACTTGATAATTAACTTAAATTTGTACCGCATATACAAGAGTTAAAACTGAAATGTTCATTAACATTAAATATCCTTAAAGGCGTAGCGAACACTTCTTGGGGGTGCTGATAAAGAGTCTCTGTTAAGAATATACAAGGCGCTGATACGCTCAAAACTTGATTATGGATGCCAAATTTATGGGTCAGCAGCGCAAAGCTATCTAAAAGCTCTCGATCCAGTACATAATCAGGCACTGCGCATCTGTACAGGCGCCTTCCGAAGAAAACCTATCAACAGTCTCCATATTCTTGCTCAATGAACCACCTTTAAACAATAGACGCTTCAAACATTCCTTGAACTTCTACTTCAAAATAAAACCTCATACTGATCACCCTTTACACCTTCATATTTTTAATCTATCCAATGTTGTCTTATTCCTTTAATCCATCGGGAATTCCAACATTTGGGATCCGAATGCGTCGGGAACTCTCAGACTTGCAGCTGTCAGATTTCAGTACTGTCAAAATAATAGAAGCAATAGCGTCATAGTGTGAAGTAATTATATCTACCATTAATGACCTCAGTAAATTCTCTAAAGAGACTACCTCCAATACAGCTTACCAACAAATATTTTATGATACAAAAAGCAAATATTCTGATTATCATGACAATTTCACTGACGGATCAAAAGCAAATGATCACGTCAGCTTTGCTACAATAATTAATAGTCAAGTTACCGCGGAAAAACTAAATCCATCTTGCTCATTTTTTACCTCCAGAAATAAAAGCAATATTTAGATCTCTACAATCAATTGCCCAATCCATCCGCAAGAAGAGGGTGATATACAGACTCAAAGAGTTCACTAGAAGCCATTACTCACTGAATTAATAATACAATGAAACCTCTCCGAGTGGCCACCTGTCTTAAGCAGCCACCCCTCTTAACGGCCACTTTTTGGCGGCACGGATTTTTAGTCCATAAACTTAATGTTAAAAACACCCCTAGCAACGGCCACCCAACCCTTCTGAAAGGCCGCCAAGTGGATGCGTCCATTTCATTTTTAACCGACTTCAAAAAAGGAGGTTATGATTTCGTATTGCGGCTTTTTATGTGTATTTTCGAATTATTCCAACACTACTGGACCGATTTGAATTTTTTTTTTGTTTTTGTTTGGAAGGGTATACTTCCCAGATGGTTCCATTGTAATTTGGTCTGGATCTGATAAGGGGTCCCGGAAAAATCCAAGAAACGTTAAATTTCATACGTCATGGTCACGTGGTGTTGCTGTGATCGGTGTATTTTCACACCTAAGAATTTTGCTTTCTCTTAAACGATATTTAATTCTCGCGGCACATGGATGATTTATTTTCTCAACGCTGCGCCGCATGGTAATTTTTTATTATAAGTGTTACTAATGTATTTATTACTGCGTAGCAAAGCAGTAAATTAAATATATTTGGCTACTTTAATAGTTGAATCAATTATCTTAATATTTTATTTACTAATAAATAAATTTATTTAGGCACTAAAATATAAAGTTCTTTATTTAATATTCCAATTTTTAAATATTGTAACGGATTCGGTGCGACTTCCACTTTCTTGAAAGGATGACACAGTTCTTGATAAAAACACAGGAAATTTATTTACACTATGTACAGGAAATATCGTCAACAACTGCTAAATTATTCATCAGCAATTAAGCAATTATCACACAACACCGTAAACTCAACGTTTACACACGTATTTACTTCCAAATACGAAAACAACACAGCGAAATGCCTCGCAATAAACAGAGCAGAAATGCACTCAGTTCGAAATCTGAATCGAAACTCCCGTGTTTATCCATCGCTAACGGCTTATATAGACACCGAAAAGAAATTTCTCAAATATTCCACACGCTCCTCGAAATGCGTTGACCGTTATCAAATTTTATCAATGAAAAGAAAAGGAAATAGGGGTCGTATACTTTAGCGGAATGAAAAGGGGTTGTATATTCATTACGGGAAACTATTTACAGGTTACGTTACTACAATTATTACTTTTTACAGGATTTGCAACATTGCCCCCTTCCTAAGGACTGCAAGTCCCGGGCAGTACAATCCCCAGAAAGGGTGTCGAACTTCTATCACAAGTTTACAAATATTCACATTAATTAATAACTAACAGATACAGAAAACACAATAATAACAAGAAATATTACTAAACATTAAAAGGAAAAATTATCTACAACTTTAATGTTATCAACCATGGTTGTTTACGTAATACTCATGAACTATGGCCATAGTATGGGGCTAACCGATCATAATGTACAACCCTAGGTTTTGCATTAGGTGATTTTTGGATCCTCACTACGACGTCATTTAGTCGGTTAAGGACTTTGTAGGGTCCATCCCAATGCGAATTTGGGTGACAGACCTTTCCGTCGGATGGGATTCCATAACCAAACCTTGTCGCCTTCGTTGAATTCATGTCCAGTAGACCTTGTGTCGTATCGGGTCTTCATCTTCTCCGCCGCGATGTTGATTCGCTCTCGTGCGAAGTTATGAACGTCTTCCAACCGGGCCTGGAGATCCTGGATGTACTCCTCAGGCGATGCAGGCGCATCCGGAGGACGACCGAAGACGAGATCACAAGGTAGCCTTAGCTCTCGTCCGAAGAGCATCTGAGATGGGGCATATCCGGTAGTCTCGTGGACAGCACTGCGGTAGGCCAGCAGGAACAAAGGTAGCTTCTTGTCCCAATCCTGTTGATTTCTGGAGACCATAAGTGAGAGATTATTCAGGATTGTGCGGTTAAATCTCTCCACCATGCCGTCCGATTGTGGGTGTAGTGGTGTTGTCCTAGTTTTCTCAATTCCGAAAATTTGACATAGGCCCTTAAACACAGCAGAGATGAAATTCCTCCCTTGATCGGAATGAATCTGCAAAGGTGTTCCATATCTCGAGATCCAATGTTGGACTAGAGTCTCTGCTACGGTGGTAGCCTCTTGATCTAGAATGGGATATGCTTCCGGCCATTTGGTGAAGTAGTCGATGGAAACAAGAATGTATTTGTTCCCATCAGCAGTTCTTGGTAGAGGACCCAGGATGTCGATCCCAATTCGTTCGAAAGGAGCTCCAACGTTGTACAGATGTAGCTTCCCTCTGCTTCTCTTCTTCGGTCCTTTACGAGCAGCACAGGCGTCACAAGAATGGCACCACTTCTCCACGTCATCCTTCGCCTTGCTCCAGAAGAAGCGCTCCCGAACTTTATTGAGGGTTTTCAAGACACCAAAATGTCCTCCAGTCGCACTACTGTGTATTTCTTTCAGAACATCTGAAATCCTTGATCGGGGAAGTAGTAACTGCCACCTAGATGTTTTGCCGTCGTCAGATTCCCATTTTCGGTGTAGCACGCCGTTCCGTAAAAGGAGCGAGTTCCATAAAGCCCAGTATCTTTTTGTTGCAGGACTGAAGATGGAAACGTCCTGCCAGCTAGGTCGCCGACTGTCACTTTCCATGAACTCCAAAATTGGTTTTATGTCGGGGTCTTCAAGTTGATCTTTTCGAACTTGGTCCTTGTCTCCATGGATCAGGTTCTGATGATATTGGAGTCACTGTCACCTGATAGGCGGTAGGGCTAGTCGTTCCATACTGTTTCTCGATTCGGGAACAATAGCGGCAGTTCTCAGGACAGGGTCTCCTTGATAAAGCGTCAGCATTACAGTGAGATAACCCTTTTCGATGCTTGATCTCCATGTCATATTCCTGGAGCCGCTGTATCCATCTGGCTATCTGACCTTCCGGATTTTTGAAGTTCAAAAGCCAAGTCAATGAGGCATGATCTGTCCGAAGCAGAAATTTTCGGCCGTAGAGGTAATGATGGAAGTGTTCTACAGCTTTCACTATGGCCAGCAATTCCTTTCTGGTGACGCAGTAATTTCGCTCCGACTTTGATAAGCATTTGCTCCAGTAAGCGATGACATGTTCATTTCCGTCAATTTCTTGGGATAAAACAGCTCCGAGGCCCTCGTTGCTCGCATCAGTGTCCAGGATGAAGGATTTTTCAGGCTGAGGATAGGCGAGGATAGGCGTTGATGTTAAAGCCTCCTTCAGTCGTAGAAATGCATCTTCGCATTCTTTGGACCATTCAAACTTTTGCTTGCTCTCCGTCAGCTTATGCAAAGGTCGTGCAATGTTGGAAAAACCCTTTACAAACTTCCTGTAGTACGTGCAGAGCCCCAGGAAACTTCGCAGCTGATGGATGTTTTCGGGACGACTCCAACTCTTGACCGCCGATACCTTTTCTGGATCGGTTTGTACACCTTCAGAAGAGATGATGTGACCAAGGTAGTTCACTTCCCGGCGGAACAAATTACATTTGGACGGGCTTAACTTCAGATTGGCTTCCTTAAGCTTTTGCAGCACCTTCCTAAGATTTGCCAGATGTTCTTCGAAACTGCGTCCCACGATGATGATATCGTCTAAGTAGACCAGACAGGATTCGTAGGAAAGTCCTCTTAACACTGTCTCCATAAGACGCTCGAACGTAGCTGGTGCATTGCAGAGGCCGAAGGGCATCACTTTAAACTGCCATAAGCCTTGTCCCGTTGTAAACGATGTCTTCTCTCGGTCATCAGGGTGTATCTCAACCTGCCAGTAGCCGCTCTTCAAGTCCAGGGTCGAAAACCACATGTGTCCGGAAAGAGTGTCCAAGGTGTCGTCTATCCGTGGAAGAGGGTAACTGTCTTTCTTGGTGATTTCATTCAGCCGCCGGTAATCGACACAAAATCTGGTGGAGCCATCTTTCTTTCGGACCAAGACGATGGGAGAGGCCCAAGGACTGGACGAGGGTTCGATGACATCATTCTCCTGCATCTCTTTCAGGAGGGTCTCGACCTCTTCCTTCGTGGCAAACGGTAGTCGTCTTGGATGCTGTTTAATAGGGGGGTGTTCTCCAGTATAGATCCTATGCTGCGTTAAATCCGTCCGGCCCACATCCTCCGATGTAGATGAAAACAGATGCTTGAAGTCGTCCACCAATTGTTCCGCAGCAGTTCTTTGATCATTCGATAACGGCGCACTCCCAATTAACTTCGATGTCAAGGACTGAGAAGACACAGTCTCAGGGGAATTGATTCTTCTAATGATGCAGTTTACTGGAGTACAAGTTGCCAACACTTCACCTTTTCGGATATTCCTTGGCCTTTCACTCACGTTGGCGACTCTCACAGGAATTATATCCTTAGAAAGGTCCACAAGCGTAGATACTACCAGCACTCCTTTTAGGTTATTGTTTAGGTTGGGGTATTCAATGAGTCCAAATCGAAAACTATTGCTTGTTTCAATGGAGCCAGATATTAATGATTCTGACTTTGAGGGAATCGATAAATCTGTTTGGGCTATTATTTGATAAGCGGATTTTACATCACTTTCTGCGGGGAAAACGGCTATGTCTTCTCTCATCGAGTGCAGCTCATTAGTCTTGAAGTCGAGGTTGAAGTCATACTTCTTTAAAAAGTCCAATCCGAGAATGAAGGGGTCCGTGATAGCAGCAACGAATGCCGTATGATGGTAAGTGGCATTTCCAAACACAATTTCTAAGTTTACTTTACCTTCAATCTCGATCTTGTCACCTGTCACAGTTTGGAGGGTAACGCAGGGCGGCGTCCATAGAATGTTGAGTCCAAATTGACGAGCCACATCTGTTCTAATGATTGTAACATTGGCTCCAGTGTCAATAATCAGTTCGCAAGGAAACCCGTTTACGTATGCGTAAACAAACAGTCCATTACTGCCGCCACTCGTCGATGAAATCTGGAAAACTTTAAGATGGGGCTCATTCCAATTTGGCGACCTCCGCCCCGCGAGATTGCCATGGCTTAGTTTTCCTGGACCTGCGAGGGAGAGGTGCTCTTCCCTCTGGTTTCTTGGCGAGCTTCACAGTTTCTTCGTAAGTGACCCTCGCCGCCACATTTCCAGCAATTAAGTGATTGTCCATTTTGGTACTTGGGAGCCGAAGTCCTTTTGAGGATTCCTGCAATTTCTTTTATTTGCTTTTCCAGTTCAGCAAAGCGTGACGAAACCGGATCAGGCTCATCAGTTTTCACGCCGCGGATTGAATGGCGATCCTTGCGGGTTGCTTGCTGGACGGCGTCCAACTTCATCGCATACACAACAGCAGAACTCAGGTCTTTGACATCCGCCATCCGTAGAGCTTTCTGGATTTCCGGATCTGGAACCCCGTCGATGTAGTAGTTGAGTGCCAGGTTGTCTCGAACATCCGCAGGACAGTCGCAAAAAGCAAGATGAGATAGTCTCTCGACGTCCGCCGCTAGCTCTTGCAGGGTTTCCCCGGTTTTCTGGAAACGGGACTTCAACTGGAGTCGGCTGAAATCTTTCTGGCACTTCTCACCGAAGCGAAGCTCCAACGCAGATGTGAGGGCGGCGAAATCCAGGCGCTGGCCGTCCGGAAGGGTCTGAAGAATGTCCGCTGCGTCACCTCTCAGGGATGCTGCAAGATGGCAGGCCTTGGTAGCAGAGTCCCATCCGTTCGCTTCCGCCACTATCATGAACTGAGTTTTGTAAACCTGCCACGAAGTTTTCCCATCAAATGTGGCAAGTTTAATGGACGGTCGAGCAACCGATGTGGGAGCGCCAAACTGTACAGAGCTGCTTTCCGCGATCGCCAATCTCCTTTCCAAGTTTTTAATTTTCTCATCCACATGATTTTCAACTGTTGCGATACGGTTTTCTACTGTTTCAAATTTTTCATCAAAAGCATCAACTCGATGCTCTATCTCATTAAATTTATTTTCCATTACAGTCTTTACCGAAGTAAGGTCGTTTTTAATTTCCTCTTGGTTAGAAGCTAAATCATTTTTCAGTACCATTAAATCACTTTTCAATTGTTCTTGATTAGCCGCAATGTCATTTTTTAATTGTTCTTGATTTGCAGTAAAACTTGCAGTCAAATCACTTTTTAATTGTTCTTGATTAGCCGCCATATCATTTTTTAATTGTTCTTGATTAGCCGCCATATCATTTTTTAATTGTTCTTGATTAGCCGCCATATCATTTTTTAATTGTGCTTGATTAGCAGCCAAACTTTCAGCCAAGTCGCTTTTCGCAGCATTAATTGCTTCCAGAAGTTGTTTTAATTGGTCATCCATTGCGCGAGTAATCACCATAAAAACAAAGTCTATAAATTCAAACAGTCTTTATAATAAAATGTCCAAAGTCACACTTACTCCAAGAAAGTCCAGAAGAAGCCCCACGTTGGGCGCCAAATTGTAACGGATTCGGTGCGATTTCCACTTTCTTGAAAGGATGACACAGTTCTTGATAAAAACACAGGAAATTTATTTACACTATGTACAGGAAATATCGTCAACAACTGCTAAATTATTCATCAGCAATTAAGCAATTATCACACAACACCGTAAACTCAACGTTTACACACGTATTTACTTCCAAATACGAAAACAACACAGCGAAATGCCTCGCAATAAACAGAGCAGAAATGCACTCAGTTCGAAATCTGAATCGAAACTCCCGTGTTTATCCATCGCTAACGGCTTATATAGACACCGAAAAGAAATTTCTCAAATATTCCACACGCTCCTCGAAATGCGTTGACCGTTATCAAATTTTATCAATGAAAAGAAAAGGAAATAGGGGTCGTATACTTTAGCGGAATGAAAAGGGGTTGTATATTCATTACGGGAAACTATTTACAGGTTACGTTACTACAATTATTACTTTTTACAGGATTTGTAACAATATATTTAGTCTTCAATTGAGGGGGAATTGAATACAGAACACCACTCCCCCACGATTTAATTTATATTCTTTAATAATATACATTATAACTGTGTATGATTTCTGTAGTTTGACAAATATTCTACATTTACTTTTTCACGATGCCGCCAGTTCAATTTGAAATTAAGGTTTTATTAATTAGCAGGCTTCAAAAAAAAGGAGGAGGTTCTGAACTCGTCGGATTTGTTTTTTCTTTGTACAATGTTCCATAAATACTCGAACACACCTGTACCCAGGGGCGTGCACAGGGAGGGGGGAGGGACACCTGTTGTCCCGGACCCGAGCCTGGGGCCCAATATTTTTGTAACTAACGGTGAAATATAGGGGTAAACAATGTGGAGAGGCGCCCGGAAAAATCATTTGTGATGGGCTCCAAAATTTCTCTGCACGCCCCTGCTTGTACCGATAAGGAAAAGTCTTTTTTTGTTTGAAACAGCATAGTTCCTCGGCGGTCTAATGTTAATCAAGTTCAGGTTTGATGAAATCGAAGAAACTCTTCAAATATCATACTCACATTTAAATCGATTTGTACTTTATTAACTTTGTATATCGTCTCACTTAGTGAACCGGTTTTTATGCTTTTTTTTTGGTTAGTGGTGGTTTTGTTTAGAGGTGGTCTAACTTAGGTTCCAAATCTTTGATACCCTATTTGTTCTTTAGGGAAAAGTTAAGGATAAAACAATAAATTTCATGCAATTTCCCTCACAAACGATTAACTATAAAACCCATTGATAAACAAAGGCCATAAAACAAAGGTTTATACTTTCTTTACCTGTAGTTAAAGAAAGTACTAAAAATATATATTATTAAGAGTAATGATAGTGAAAATTTTGAATTAAGGATTCTCTGAAGCAAACATAAAATTAATTCTAGTGGAATTTTTAATCTTCATCTATAGTGGGGTCATGTGAAGAAACATGCGACTTTTATCACGAGTTACATGACACTAATTGCGAAACATAAATTACAATTTACAAATTTAAACTTAAAGCATTTTTTTTTTATTTTAGTGACTCGTGCATTTGCTTCGGAAAGCAAACTTTGATAAATTTGAACAAATGATGAAGACAATTTTTTTTTTTGTACATAGTTACGCATTTGAAAAGGCCTTTCTTCACAGTCGTCGGAAGTCTCCGAGACGCTCGCCGTGTTATTTACACCACTAAAAAGCAAAAAATAAATAAAAAAACTACCTTCAAAAAATAACTGATTACACTTACATTCTATTTCCTACCCAAACATAGAAATGAAATTTATTTTACAATTCCAGTACAAAAATCATTTAAACACCGAATTATAAAATAAACACTGATTTAAATTACTATACGATGAACTATTTTAAATACCTAACTAATTATATACGATCTCTTAATTTTTAATAACCTTTTGAAGTCGTCCTATAAACTACTACCTAACGTAACTGAGTAGGTTTAGTTTTAAAGACTAATTTCGTGTATAGTTAAATTAGTGTTTAATTCAGGATTCGGTGGGTTGTCAGTTACGTTATGTAGTTGTTTATAGGAGGCCCCGACTTTAAAGATTATTAAAAATTAAGAAATCGTATATAATTAGTTAAGTATATAAAATAATTCATCGTATAGTAATTTAAATTAGTGTTTATTTTATAATTCGATGTTCAGTTTAGTTGATTTTTGTACTGGAATTGTAATATAAATTTCATTTCTATGTTTGGGTAGGAAATAGAATGTAAGTGTAATCAGTTATTTTTTGCTTTTTAGTTCCTGGGTATCTTTTGAAGGCGGTTTTTTTATATTTATTTAAAAGTAATTTATTCAGGAAAATCAATTCACTTTCTGTTTCTTATCTGCAGCTTTTCAGTTCAAAGAGGAGAATTCTTATTGGGCTTTAAAGAATTCCGATAATTTTGAAGTAATAATGTCATTCATGTTTATTTTATTAGTTGCTCAGTGTGTTGGTTGGTTGGTTGAGTTGGTTTTTATGGCGCAAGAGCCCTTGAGGGCTATACTGCGCCAAACGATATTTTATTATATGCTATTTATTTTTTTATTAAAGAATATAGTAAATAGAAGCATATTTTGAAGGAGAAAGCATAGAACTTCAAGTGTCAATATTAAAAAAGTGCAGCCGATAAAAACATTTAAACAATTTAAAGATAAAGACCAAATGGACGAAAAAATATCTTGAGAAACAAAGGAAGGACGAAATCACATAATGACCAGACAAACACTAAATTAAAAAGGAGAATCCAATCTCTTGGAGGAAGGAGTACAAATTTCGATGGGGTGGCTCTCCCAGCAACTCCTTCAAAGATGGGTTAAAATTATTAAAATATTTATAACGAATTAGATTAAAATTTGGGCAGTTGCATAAAATGTGCAACACTGTCTGATTTACATCACATGTAATGCATGTTGGAGCTGGTTCATGACATAAGACCCCCCCGTGTCCGTTTACCTTGTCGTGGTGGGGGGGCTTGCGGTGTGGTGAGTTCGGGGCGAGCTCTTGGGAGGAGTCGTGAACCCCCAGTTGCTCAAACAGAATATCGGCGGGAAGGGACTTTTGTTTCCTTCCTTCCCTCATCACACTTACCAAATTCGGACAAAAACCCCTAAGCCAAGGCGTGTCAACCGTGCCGATGGCTGCGTGGTACCGGGGGTAGTCGGTGCCTCAAACGGGAGACTTCAGGGATAGCAGGCGAACCCTGTCGTACGCAGCCTTACCTCTGTGTGGGGGGCTACACAGGGGCTAGACCCAATCTTTTCCCCCTAGTTCTCTGGTTCGTTTATGGATGAAAACTCAAAGAACACTTCTCCCCCTTGTGGGGAGCGTCAGAAAGACTCGTTCAGCTCTGCAAAATTTTTTATAATCAAAAGAAATGAAAACCTAACATTTACTGCTGTCTCCCCATTCTTAATTAATAAAGCTTTAATAAATCTCATCGGTGAGTTCCAATCGGTTAAAAAATTACGTACAGGCGAATTATTAGTCGAAATAAAGCATCCTAAACAAGTTCATCCTATTCTTGCAATCAAACAACTAGGCCCATACCTTTGTACAGTTTCAGCACACTCAACATTAAACTTTTCTCGGGGAATCATTTCGGAGCCGGACCTTCTATTTACATCAGAGAAGGAAATTCTAGAGGAAATGCAAGATCAACACGTAAGTGGAGTGAAGAGGATAACTATCAAACGCAACGGCGAAATGCAGAATACGAAGCACATCATTCTGACTTTTAATACGCCTATCCTCCCTTCACGTGTCAAAGCTGGTTATCTCTCTTGTCCAGTTAGACCTTACATCCCAAATCCACTACGATGTTTTAATTGCCAGCGTTTTGGACATTCCAAGCTGTCATGCCGTGGTACAGGAACCTGTGCCAGATGTGCTGAGCCCGGCCACGACAGCAATGAATGCTCAAAGGAATTTAAATGCGTCAACTGCAAAGGAGACCACCCATCATACTCTAGAAAGTGCCCTAAATGGCTAACCGAAAAAGAAGTACAGGTCATCAAAACCATTCAAAAAATATCATATCCAGACGCGAGAAAAATTGTCCAATCTCGTACACCTACAACTGGACTTTCATATTCTGCTGCTGTAAAAAAAGTATTCAACTCCATAAGCACACAAACTGAACCTCCAGTAATCAAAGTAAACAGCAATAAAATACCGAACTCACCTAAAGCTATAACTGTAAACACAACCAAATCAAATAAACAAAATAATAGCCCCAAATCTTCTTTTCAGAAAACTAATCAAAATCAACAGCAAATAAAAAAAACAGATAATGTATCTGTTATTGTTAATCAAAACAAACCATCTAGTCAGAACTCGAAAAAACTAATTGAAAAAAAGAAACTTTTACAAACGCGCACAAAAATCGGGGTAGCCTCTAAACAGAGGCCCCCAAAATTTTATAACTTTAGAAAGGAGGACTTTTTGCTTTCTAGCAAGAAAGTAAAATTGTCCAAATCACACATAGAAACACTCCAACAACCTCCTCCCCAGGAGGAGGACGAGGATGTTGACTTTGAAGATCTTCCGCCATCCGACGATGAAGGGTGGACGGACCATCCTCCCTCATGAGCTGCTCCCTCTCTTTGTGGCCGTTTCTCCTTCCTTTTTTCTCCATGGCCCTGAGCATTCTCTCTTGGAATTGTCAGAGTTACTCGCATAATGTCACTGACATAAAAGATCTTGTCGAATACCACCAACCGGCCATATTTTGTCTGCAAGAAACATTTCTGTCCCCTGCTGATAGACCGAGGTTGAAAGGTTTTGACATATACCGCAAGGACTGCTTGTCAGGTGACCGTCGTTGTGGAGGAGTGGCATTGCTAATCGCTAATGATTATGCATCCAGCCAGCTCAATATCAACACATCCCTGCAAGCAGTAGCTGCGCGCGTTCACCTTCACTCGCTGTTTACAATCTGTTCTATATATATTCCACCTTCTTACGATTTGAGAGGCGTGGAATTGCAAACACTTGTAGATCAACTTCCTCCCCCATTTGTCCTCTTGGGGGATTTTAATGGCCATAATCCTCTCTGGGGAAGCCCAGCCTCCAACAGCAGAGGTTTAATTATTGAAAACTTGATTGAAGACAATGATCTATGTGTTCTTAACGACGGTGAAAATACCTATTTCCACCTTCCTACACAAACCTACCATGCCATCGATCTTGTAATATCCTCACCTTCCTTTCTGCCACTTTGGGATTTCCAGGTGCAGGGTGGTCTCTACACCAGTGGCCACTTTCCAATCAAAATAACTTATACTGGACGCTGCAGCTTTCAGCAGCATCACCAAGCTCGACTTCGCATTGATCGAGCTGATTGGACAGCATTTACCCAGTTGGCAGAAATTAAATCAGAAGACGTGACTGATATTGATATCGATGTAGCGGTAAAGCGAGTAACCGACATCATCTTAAACGCAGCTAACGCTGCTATACCAAAAACCACTAAAGGCAGGATCAAGTTTCCTAAGCCTTGGTGGAACCTTGATTGTCAGGAGGCCCATAAGAAACAAAAAAAGGCATGGAGCACGTTTCGTCGTTATCCAACCACACAAAATCTCGTGGCACTTAAACGAGCTCGTGCTGAAGCTCGAAGGATTCGACGGAAGAGCCAGCGGGACTCGTGGCAGACCTATGTCAGCACAATCACGACGTCCACCCCATCAAAGACCGTATGGGGTAAAATAAAAAAAATCGTTGGCAACTACAATACATCTTGTGCACCCATTCTGGAGAATAATGGTCGTATTTTATCCGATCACAAAGAGGTGGCTGACTGCATGGGGACTTATCTGGCAGAAGTCTCCAGTGCAAATAACTATTGCTCAAAATTTTTAACCATCAAATCACGCAAAGAACAAAAAGTTCTAGATTTTAATTCAAACATTTTTAATCAATACAACACAAAATTCACCCTTCATGAACTAAATACTGCCTTACAAAAATCAAGAAACTCATCACCTGGTCCAGATCAAATTCACAATAGCATGTTAAAAAATCTAAGCAGGTCTTCATTAGAAAATATTCTGCAGCTTCTTAACAGAATTTATTCTGAACATAGATTCCCAAAATCCTGGAGTCAAGCAATAGTTATCCCTATACTTAAACCAAACAAACAATCTGATAAACCTGAGAGCTATAGACCTATAGCTCTCACTAGTTGCCTATGTAAAGTCATGGAACGGATGGTAAACGCCAGACTGATGCACATTCTGGAGTCACACCATCTCATATCCTCATATCAAAGTGGGTTTAGGCGTTGCAGATGCACAATCGACAATCTAATGCTTCTCGAAACATCAGTAAGAGAAGCATTTCTTAAACGAAAACATCTTGTGAGCGTATTTTTCGATATTGAGAAAGCATACGACCGTACCTGGAGGTATGGGATCCTCAAAACCCTTCATGAGTATGGGTTGCGAGGTAATTTACCCATCTTTCTCTCCAATTTTCTGAAACATCGCTCTTTTCGTGTACGCGTCAAGTCTGTTCTGTCGGATACCTTCATTCAAGAAGAAGGAGTACCCCAGGGAAGTGTACTAAGCGTAACTCTATTCATTATAGCAATCAATAGCTTAATTGACCAATTGCCTCCCGCTGTAAAAGGTACCATGTTCGTGGATGATTTTCAAATTTCTTTCTCATCAACGAGCATGAGTATCATTGAAAGACAACTTCAAATTGCAATCAATAAAGTAACCCAATGGGCAGAAGAAAATGGGTTCACTTTCTCTGCTCAAAAAACATTCTGTATCCACTTCTGCCGTAAAAGAGGGCTTCACCCTGATCCGAATCTTCTCCTCAATAATCAACCAATAGCTGTAAAAGATCAAGGAAAATTCCTTGGTCTCACCCTTGATAATAAACTAAAATTTATACCGCATATACAAGAGTTAAAAAAGAAATGTTCATTAAAATTAAATATCCTTAAAGTCTTAGCGAACACTTCTTGGGGTGCTGATACAGAGTCTCTGTTAAGAATATACAGGGCTCTGATACGCTCAAAACTTGATTATGGATGTCAAATTTATGGCTCTGCTGCAAAAACCTATCGGAAAAGTCTGGATCCAATACATAATCAGGCACTGCGCATCTGCACAGGAGCGTTTCGAACTTCGCCTATCAACAGTCTTCATATCCTTGCACACGAACAATCTCTAAACAATAGACGCCTCAAACTTTCTTTAAATTTTTACTTCAAAACAAAACCCTGCACCAATCACCCACTACATCTCCACATTTTCAATCCATCTAATGTTGCTTTATTTCTACACCGGCCTTCGATGACCCCAACATTTGGGATCCGAATGCGTCGGGTACTCTCAGACCTGCAGCTATCGGATTTCAAAACCGTTAACACAACAAAACTAATTGAACCATGGTGCGAAGTCATACCTTCTATAATCAATGATTTCTCAAAATTCCCAAAACAAACTACCGCTAATACAGTTTATCAACAAGTGTTTCATGAGATCAAAAGCAAGTATTCTGGTTATAAACACATTTTCACTGACGGATCAAAAGCAAACGATCACGTCGGCTTTTCCACAATAATTAATGATCAAGCTACGGCAGAAAAATTAAACACATCTTGCTCTGTATTTACTGCAGAAATAAAAGCTATATTTTCATCTCTAGAATCAATAGCCCAATCTGTTCATAGAAAGTGGGTGATATTCACTGACTCAAAGAGTTCAGTGGAAGCCATCACTCATTGCAATAATAACAGCCATCCTATAGTCATCCAGTCATATCTTTTATACAAAAACCTTATGCAAAATAATTTTCATGTTCTTTTTTGTTGGATCCCTGGTCATGTAGGCATTGCAGGCAATGAGGCAGCCGACTCAGCTGCCAGAGCTGCAAGTATCCTGGTCGATAATAGTGTCCCTTTCGATGACATCAAAAACGCCGTCGTTGTAAGCCTCAACACGTATTGGCAGGGGACGTGGAATTCAGAAATCCAAAATAAATTGCATTCGATCCAGCCCTCCACTAGAGGTTTTAAATCATTAAATATCACCAGGAGAGAACAAGTCTTATTAGCTCGACTTCGCATTGGACATACCAGATTTACTCATAGATATCTCTTATGTCATGAACCAGCTCCAACATGCATTACATGTGATGTAAATCAGACAGTGTTGCACATTTTATGCAACTGCCCAAATTTTAATCTAATTCGTTATAAATATTTTAATAATTTTAACCCATCTTTGAAGGAGTTGCTGGGAGAGCACCCCCATCGAAATTTGTACTCCTTCCTCCAGGAGATTGGATTCTCCTTTTTAATTTAGTGTTCGTCTCACCATTTTGTGATTTCGTCCCTACCTTATTTTTTAAGGTATTGTTTCATCCATTTTTCCTTATATGTCTTCAACGTTTATATGTTTTTAAGGCTGTCCTTTTTTAATACTAGTACTTGAATGTTTGTTCTTTTGATTTCAGAATATACTTACTTTTACTTTTTTAACTTATATACTTATTTTTTATTTAAGAATAACAAAAAATCGTTTGGCGCAGTATAGCCCTCAAGGGCTCTTGCGCCATAAAAACCAAACCAACCAACCATGACATAAGAGATATTTGTGGGTGAATCTGGTATGTCCAATGCGAAGTCGAGCTAATAAGACTTGCTCTCTCCTGGTGATATTTAATAATCCGAAACCTCTAGTGGAGGGCTGGATCGAATGCAGTTTATTTTGGATTTCTGAATTCCAAGTCCCCTGCCAATACGTGTTGAGGCTTACAACGATGGCGTTTTTAATATCATTGAAAGGGACACTATTATCAATCAGGATACTTGCAGCTCTGGCAGCTGAATCGGCTGCTTCATTGCCTGCAATGCCCACATGACCAGGGATCCAACAAAAAAGAACACGAAAATTATTTTGCATAAGGTTTTTGTATAAAAGATATGACTGGATGACTATAGGATGGCTATTATTATCGCAATGAGTGATGGCTTCCACTGAACTCTTTGAGTCAGTGAATATCACCCACTTTCGATGAACAGATTGGGCTATTGATTCTAGAGATGAAAATATTGCTTTTATTTCTGCAGTAAATACCGAGCAAGATGTGTTTAATTTTTCTGCCGTAACTTGATCATTAATTATTGTGGAAAAGCCGACGTGTTCGTTTGCTTTTGATCCGTCAGTGAAAATGTGTTTATATCCAGAATATTTGCTTTTGATCTCATGAAAGACTTGTTGATAAACTGTATTAGCGGTAGTTTGTTTTGGGAATTTTGAGAAATCATTGATTATAGAAGGTATGACTTCGCACCATGGTTCAATTAGTTTTATTGTGTTAACGGTTTTGAAATCTGATAGCTGCAGGTCTGAGAGTACCAGACGCATTCGGATCCCAAATGTTGGGGTCATCGAAGGCCGGTGTAGAAATAAAGCAACATTAGATGGATTGAAAATGTGGAGATGTAGTGGGTGATTGGTGCAGGGTTTTGTTTTGAAGTAAAAATTTAAAGAAAGTTTGAGGCGTCTATTGTTTAGAGATTGTTCGTGTGCAAGGATATGAAGACTGTTGATAGGCGAAGTTCGAAACGCTCCTGTGCAGATGCGCAGTGCCTGATTATGTATTGGATCCAGACTTTTCCGATAGGTTTTTGCAGCAGAGCCATAAATTTGACATCCATAATCAAGTTTTGAGCGTATCAGAGCCCTGTATATTCTTAACAGAGACTCTGTATCAGCACCCCAAGAAGTGTTCGCTAAGACTTTAAGGATATTTAATTTTAATGAACATTTCTTTTTTAACTCTTGTATATGCGGTATAAATTTTAGTTTATTATCAAGGGTGAGACCAAGGAATTTTCCTTGATCTTTTACAGCTATTGGTTGATTATTGAGGAGAAGATTTGGATCAGGGTGAAGTCCTCTTTTACGGCAGAAGTGGATACAAAATGTTTTTTGAGCAGAGAAAGTGAAGCCATTTTCTTCCGCCCATTGGGTTACTTTATTGATTGCAATTTGAAGTTGTCTTTCAATGATACTCATGTTTGTTGATGAGAAAGAAATTTGAAAATCATCCACAAATATGGTACCTTTTACAGCGGGGGGCAATTGGTCAATTAAGCTATTGATTGCTATAATGAATAGAGTTACGCTTAGTACACTTCCCTGGGGTACTCCTTCTTCTTGAATGAAGGTATCCGATAGAACAGACTTGACGCGTACACGAAAAGAACGATGTTTCAGAAAATTGGAGAGAAAGATGGGTAAATTACCTCGCAACCCATACTCATGAAGGGTTTTGAGGATCCCATACCTCCAGGTACGGTCGTATGCTTTTTCAATATCGAAAAATACGCTGACAAGATGTTTTCGTTTGAGAAATGCTTCTCTTACTGATGTTTCGAGAAGCATTAGATTGTCTATTGTGCATCTGCCACGCCTAAACCCACTTTGATATGAGGATATGAGATGGTGTGACTCCAGAATGTGCATCAGTCTGGCGTTTACCATCCGTTCCATGACTTTACATAGGCAACTAGTGAGAGCTATAGGTCTATAGCTCTCAGGTTTATCAGATTGTTTATTTGGTTTAAGGATAGGGATAACTATTGCTTCACTCCAGGATTTTGGGAATCTATGTTCAGAATAAATTCTGTTAAAAAGCTGCAGAATATTTTCTAATGAAGACCTGCTTAGATTTTTTAACATGCTATTTTGAATTTGATCTGGACCTGGTGATGTGTTTTTTGATTTTTTTAAGGCAGTATTTAGTTCATGAAGGGTGAATTTTGTGTTGTATTGGCTAAAAATGTTTGAATTAAAATCTAGAACTTTTTGTTCTTTGCGTGATTTGATGGTTAAAAATTTTGAGCAATAGTTATTTGCACTGGAGACTTCTGTCAAATAAGTCCCCATGCAGTCAGCCACCTCTTTGTAATCGGATAAAATACGACCATTATTCTCCAGAATGGGTGCACAAGATGTATTGTAGTTGCCAACGATTTTTTTTATTTTACCCCATACAGTCTTGGATGGGGTGGACGTCGTGATTGTGCTGACGTAGGCCTGCCACGAGTCCCGCTGGCTCTTCCGTCGAATCCTTCGAGCTTCAGCACGAGCTCGTTTAAGTGCCACGAGATTTTGTGTGGTTGGATAACGACGAAACGTGTTCCATGCCTTTTTTTGTTTCTTATGAGCCTCCTGACAATCAAGGTTCCACCAAGGCTTAGGATACTTGATCCTGCCTTTAGTGGTTTTTGGTATAGCAGCGTTAGCTGCGTTTAAGATGATGTCGGTTACTCGCTTTACCGCTACATCGATATCAATATCAGTCACGTCTTCTGATTTAATTTCTGCCAACTGGGTAAATGCTGCCCAATCAGCTCGATCAATGCGAAGTCGAGCTTGCTGATGCTGCTGATGGCCGCAGCGTCCAGTAGAGGTTATCCTGATTGGAAAGTGGCCACTGGAGTAGAGTCCACCCTCCACCTGAAAATCCCAACGTGGCAGAAAAGAAGGTGAGCATATTACGAGATCGATGGCATGGTAAGATTGGGTAGAAAGATGAAAATAAGTATTTTCACCGTTATTAAGGATGCAGAGATCATTGTCTTCAATAAAATTTTCTATTGTTAAACCTCTACTGTTGAAGTCTGGACTCCCCCAGAGAGGATTATGGCCATTGAAATCCCCCAAGATGACAAATGGAGGAGGAAGTTGATCAACCAGTGTCTGCAACTCCACGCTTCTTAAGTCATAGGAAGGTGGGATATATACAGAACAAACTGTGAACAGCGAGTGAAGGTGAACGCGCGCAGCTACTGCTTGCAGGGATGTGTTGATATTGAGCTGGCTAGATGCATAATCATTGTTGATTAGCAATGCCACTCCCCCACAACGACGGTCTCCTGACAAGCAGTCCTTGCGGTACATGTCAAAACCTTTCAACCTCGGTCTATCAGCAGGGGACAGAAATGTTTCTTGCAGACAAAATATGGCCGGTTGGTAATATTCGACAAGATCCTTGATGTCCATGACATTATGCGAGTAACTCTGACAATTCCAAGAAAGAATGCTCAGGGCCATAGAGAAAAGAGGAAGGAGAAACGGCCGAAAGAAGAGGGGGCAGCTCATGAAGGAGGATGGTCCGTCCATCCTTCATCGTCGGATGGCGGAAGGTCTTCGAATTCGACATCCTCGTCCTCCTCTTGGGGAGAAGGTTGTTGAAGTTTTTCAATTTGGGACTTTGTTAATTTTACTTTCTTGCTAGAAAGTAAAAAGTCCTCTTTTTTAAAATTATAAAATTTTGGGGGCCTCTGTTTAGAGACTACCCCAATTTTTGCGCGCGTTTGAATAATTTTCTTTTTTTCCACAGTTTTGTTTTGTTTTTGATCAGTTGGTTTTTTTAAAATTATTGTAGATGGGTAACTTGAACTCGGGATTTGTGTACTTAATATTTTAGTTTCGTTACTATTTTTTTGTGGAGGCTTAGGGGTATTGAGTTGTTTATTTTTTGATTTAGGAGAGTTGGTTGATTTAGTGCTGGTTATTGTATTAATAATTTGAGGATCTGTTTGTGTGCTGGTAGAATTGAATACTTTTCTAACTGCTGCAGCATATGAAAGTCCGGCTGAAGGCGTACGAGACTGAACAATTTTTCTGGCATCTGGATATGATATGTTCTGAGTGGTTTTGATTACTTGTATTTCCTTTTCGGAGAGCCAGTTTGGACATTTTCTAGAGTAGGACGGGTGATCTCCTTTGCAGTTGACACATTTATATTCCTTTTTGCATTCATTGCTGTCGTGGCCGGGATCAGCGCACCTGGCACAAGTTTCTGCACTACGGCATGACAGTCTGGAATGCCCAAAGCGCTGGCACTTAAAGCACCGCAGCGGGTTAGGAATATATGGTCTAACAGGGCAGGAGAGATAACCAGCTTTGACACGTGAAGGGAGGATAGGCGTACTAAAAGTCAGAATAATATGTTTAGTATTCTGCATTTCGCCATTGCGTTTAATAGTGATCCTCTTCACTCCACTTACGTGTTGGTCTTTCATTTCTTCTAGAATTTCCTTCTCTGATGTAAATAGAAGGTCTGGCTCTGAAATAACTCCCCGAGAAAAGTTAAGAGTTGAGTGAGCTGTAACTGTACATAGATATGAGCCTAGTTGTTTGATAGCTAGAATAGGTTGAACTTGTTTAGGATGTTTGATTTCAACTAATAGTTCGCCAGTGCGTAGCTTTTTTACTGATTGGAACTCGCCGATAAGATTTATTAATGCCTTGTTAATTAAGAATGGGGATACAGCGGTGAATGTTAGATTTTCGTTCCTTTTGATAATAAAGAATTTTGCAGATGTAAGCGATTCAGTCTGACGCTCCCCACAAGGGGGAGAAGTGTTCTTTGTGTTTATATCCATAAAAAAACCAGAGAACTAGGGGGAAAAGTGGGGTCTAGCCCCTGTGTAGCCCCCCTACACAGAGGTAAGGCTGCGTACGACAGGGTTCGCCTGCTATCCCTGAAGTCTCCCGTTTGAGGCACCGACTACCCCCGGTACCACGCAGCCATAGGCACGGTTGACACACCTTGGCTTAGGGGTTTTCGTCCGCATTTGGTAAGTGTGATGAGGGAAGGAAGGGAAAAAAATCCCCTCCCGCCGATATTCTGTTTGAGCAACTGGGGGTTCACTACTCCTCCCAAGAGCTCGCCCCGAACTCACCACACCGCAAGCCCCCCCACCACGACAAGGTAAACGGACACGGGGGGGTGCTCAGTGTGTAAGTGTAATCTTGGTTGCAAACAACACTGTCGGAAATCATTTTATGAATCTCGAACTACGTATTGAAATTCGGAGCAATATGAACGTGAAAAATCGGCGGGAGAATTAGAGTAACGATTTCGAATTCTTTCCAGCACGAAACAGCAATGGACAGCTTTGATAATTACACTGCCGACTGAGAGAAACATTTTCTGCTTAACAAGTCCGCGAAAATAAGCGTTTTTCAATCAAATCAAATATTAGTTTGGGATTGGTTTAAAATAACTAATCAGTTCGATGTGTGTAATTAACGTCTTTTGAGCAAATACATTTTTATGCCTCTCAGGAACTAATTCGGCCTCTGAAAATCAATTGGCGTTCTCTAATCATGAGCAGACTAAATAAGTCATCGGAAATTCAGATGAAATGACATATAAATTGGTTAGAGTAATTTATTTATCATTTTGAATTGAAAAATATTTCGAATTGCAACAAGCAACATTTTGAATTCGATTTTAAAAATAATTGTTGGAGAAGATTAAACTTAAGTCACAAATTGTATCATTTCTTCGAAAAATGTAATCTATAATTAAATAATCTACTATTTCCCTTTTAAAACAGTCTCAAACTTTATTCTATGGATTAGACTTGCTTATATTGTGTATTATTGCAACTGTAACTTATACATTTAATGCGGCTACCCCCTCTCAACGGCCGAAATTTTGCGGAAGGGAGGAGTGGCCGCTCAGAGAGGTTTCACTGTAGCAACCCTATAGTCATTCAGTCATACTATCTATGAAAAATAGTTTTCACGTTTTCTTCTGTTGGATTCCCTGGTCACGTTGGCGTGGCAGGCAATGAAGCCGCCGATTCAGCTGCCAAAGCCGCAAATATCCTAGTTGATGATAGTGTCCCTTTAAATGACATTAAAAATGCCATTTCTGAACGCCTTAATACGCATTGGCAGCGGACCTGGAATCTTGAAACACAAGATAAATTGCATTTGATCCAGCCCTCGACAACAGGTTTCAAATCATTACAACTTATCAGGAGAGAACAAATTCCCGACTTCGCATTGGGGATACTAGGTTCATCCATAAATACCTTTTATGCTGCGAACCAGCTCCGATTTACATGACATGTAATGTGAATCAGACTGTTGTATATTTTCAGTAACTGCCCAAATTTTAATCAAATACGTTTTAAATATTTTAATGATTTTAATTCATCCTTGAAGGAGTTGCTGAGGGACCCACCCCCATCGCAATTTGTACCCCTTCCTCCAAGAGATTGGTTTCTCCTTTTTAATATTGTGTTTGTATCGTCATAATGTGATTCTGTCCTTTCTTTGTTATTCAAGGTTTATTGTCATCATACTGTTTCATACTTTGTAATGTATACATGTTTTTTACTACTTATTTTAAAGTGCCTATACCTTCTTCCTCAAAACACGTTTACTTTTCCCATATCCCGACTTTATATTTATATAAATAAAGTAAAATAAAAAATCGTTTGTCGCAGTATAGCCCTCAAGGGCTCTTGCGCCATTAAAACTAAATAAACCAACTAACCAACCAACAAAGCAAATAATGTCAGTCGATTTTGAGCAGATTACCCGATTGTTCTTTAACATATCCGTCTAATACTCATGACATTTTTAACAGATAACAAACGAAGAATAACAATGTAAAAATGAACAAACAATATAACCGGAGAGAATAAGTATAAAGTGCACTCAAAATACCAGGCCCCCCCCGTGTCCGTTTACCTTGTCGTGGTGGGGGGGCTTGCGGTGTGGTGAGTTCGGGGCGAGCTCTTGGGAGGAGTAGTGAACCCCCAGTTGCTCAAACAGAATATCGGCGGGAGGGGATTTTTTTCCCTTCCTTCCCTCATCACACTTACCAAATGCGGACGAAAACCCCTAAGCCAAGGTGTGTCAACCGTGCCTATGGCAGCGTGGTACCGGGGGTAGTCGGTGCCTCAAACGGGAGGCTTCAGGGATAGCAGGCGAACCCTGTCGTACGCAGCCTTACCTCTGTGTAGGGGGGCTACACAGGGGCTAGACCCCACTTTTCCCCCTAGTTCTCTGGTTTTTTTTATGGATATAAACACAAAGAACACTTCTCCCCCTTGTGGGGAGCGTCAGACTGAATCGAATAGCACCGCAAAATTTTTTATTATCAAACGTTCTGATCCTAATTTAAATTTAACAAAAGTATCTCCTTTTCTTATCAACAAAGCCCTCGTTAATCATATAGGGGAATTTCAATCAGTTAAAAAATTGCGTAATGGTGAGCTCCTCGTCGAAATAAAACATCAAAAACAAACCACATCCATTATGTCTGTCAAACAAATAGGATCCTATCTTGTAACTGTTACCGAACATAAAACCCTTAATTTTTCGCGAGGAATAATATCAGAACCTGACCTTCTCTTTACACCCGAGGAGGAAATATTGGAGGAAATGAAGGACCAAAACGTAAGTGCAGTAAAAAGGATTACAATAAAACGCAATGGCGAAATTATCAATACTAAACATATCATTCTAACATTTAAAACACCCGTCCTCCCTCCACGTGTTAAAGCTGGCTATCTCTCTTGCCCAGTTCGCCCCTATATTCCAAATCCGCTGCGGTGTTTCAAATGCCAGCGGTTTGGACATTCGAAAATTGCGTGCCGTGGTACTGACACCTGTGCCAGGTGTGCAGAGCCCGGTCACGATAGTAATACATGTTCTAAGACCTATAAATGCGTAAACTGCAAGGGGGAACATCCTTCATACTCCAGGTCATGCCTAAAATGGATCTCAGAAAAAGAAATTCAGGTGATTAAAACAACACAAAAAATATCCTATCCAGACGCAAGAAAACTGGTTGAATCTCGCACACCTACAACAGGCCTTTCATATGCAGCAGCCATCAAAAAGGTATTTAAATCTGCAAGCACACAAACAGATGCAGAAACTGAAACCTCAACTAATCCCAAAACCGTAAACACAACCAAATCAAATAAACAAACTAATAGTCCAAAATCTTCTTTTAAGAAAACTAACCAAAATCAACAACAAAAACAAAAAACAAATACTGTATCTGTTACTGTTAATGAAAACATTCCAATCGCACAAAATTCGAAAAAACTAATTGAAAAAAAGAAAATTATGCAAACACGTGCTAAAATTGGGGTGGCCACTAAACAGAGGCCCCCAAAATATTATAATTTTAAAAAGGAGGACTTTTTTGCTTTCCAGCAAAAAAGTCAAATTGACTAAATCCCAACTACTTCCTCCCCAAGAGGAAGACGAGGATGTTGAATTTGAAGATCTTCTGCCATCCGACGATGCAGGGTGGACGGACCATCCTCCTTCATGAGCCGCTCCCTCTTCTTCCGGCCGTTCCTCCTTCCTTTTTTCTCCATGGCCCTGAGCATTCTTTCTTGGAATTGTCAGAGTTACTCGCATAATGTCACGGATATAAAAGATCTTGTCGAATGTCACCAACCGGCCATATTCTGTCTGCAAGAAACATTCCTATCTCCCACTGATAAACCGAGGTTGAAAGGTTTCGACATATACCGCAAGGACTGCTTGTCAGGTGACCGTCGTTGTGGAGGAGTGGCTTTGCTAATCGCTAATGATTATGCATCTAGCCAGCTCAATATCAACACATCCCTGCAAGCAGTAGCTGCGCGCGTTCACCTTCACTCGCTGTTTACAATTTGTACTGTATATATTCCACCTTCTTACGACTTGAGAGGCGTGGAATTGCAAACACTTGTAGATCAACTTCCTCCCCCATACATCATCTTGGGAGATTTCAATGGCCATAATCCTCTCTGGGGGAGTCCCGACTCCAACAGTAGAGGTTTAACAATAGAGAATTTAATCGAAGACAATGATCTTTGCATTCTTAACAACGGCGAAAACACTTATTTTCATCTTCCTACCCAGACTTACCACGCCATCGATCTCGTTATATGTTCACCTTCTTTTCTGCCACTTTGGGATTTCCAGGTGGAGGGTGGTCTCTACACCAGTGGCCATTTTCCGATCAAGATAACCTCTACCCTAACCTACCATGTTCGTTGATGACTTTCAAATTTCTTTCTCCTCATCGAGCATGAGTATCATTGAGAGACAACTTCAAATCGCTATAAATAAAGTATCACAATGGGCAGAGGAAAATGGCTTCACTTTCTCTGCTCAAAAAACCTTCTGCATCCACTTCTGCCGTAAAAGAGGGCTTCACCCTCACCCAAGTCTTCTCCTCAACAATCAACCAATAGCTGTAAAAGACCAAGGAAAATTCCTGGGTCTCACACTTGATAATAAACTTAAATTTATACCGCATATACAAGAGCTAAAAAAGAAATGTTTACTGAAATTAAATATCCTTAAAGTCTTAACGAACACTTCTTGGGGTGCTGATACAGAGTCTCTGTTAAGAATATATAGGGCTCTTATACGCTCAAAACTTGATTATGGATGCCAAATTTATGGCTCCGCGGCAAAAACCTACCTGAAAAGTCTGGATCCAATACATAATCAGGCACTGCGCATCTGCACAGGAGCATTCCGAACCTCACCTATCAACAGTCTCCATATTCTTGCTCATGAACATTCTTTAAACAATAGACGCCTCAAACTTTCCTTGAACTTCTACTTCAAAACAAAACCTTACACTGATCACCCTTTACACCTTCATATTTTTAATCCATCTAATGTTGTCTTATTTCTTCATCGTCCTTCTGCAACCCCAACGTTTGGGATCCGAATGCGTAATGTTCTCTCAGATTTGCAGCTGTCGGATTTCAATACTCTCAATACAATAGAACTCATTGAACCATGGTGCGAAGTAAATATATCAACCATCAATGACCTGGCTAAATTCCCTAAAGAGACTACCTCTAATGCTGCTTACCAGCAAATATTTTCTGATACAAAATGTAAATATTCTGATTACCATGTCATTTTCACTGACGGATCAAAAGGAAACGAACACGTCGGCTTTTCTACAATAGTGGATGGTCACGTTACGGCAGAAAAATTAAACCCATCTTGCTCTGTATTTACTTCAGAAATAAAAGCCATATCTACATCTCTCCAATCCATAACCCAATCCAATTACAAAAAATGGGTGATATACACTGACTCAAAGAGTTCAGTGGAAGCCATCACTCACTGCAACAATAACAGCCACCCTATTGTCCTTCAGTCATATCATTTATACAAAAATCTTATAAAAAACCAATTTCATGTTCTCTTCTGTTGGGTCCCTGGTCATGTGGGAATTGCAGGCAATGAAGCAGCCGATTCAGCTGCCAGAGCCGCAAGTATCCTGGTTGATGACACTGTCCCTTTTGGCGACATTAAAAACGTAATTTCTGAATGTCTTAACACCCATTGGCAGCGGTCCTGGAATCTTGAAACACAAAATAAATTACATTCCATCCAGCCCTCGGCTAAAGGTTTCACATCTTTACAACTTACCAGGAGACAACAAGTATTACTAGCTCGACTTCGCATTGGTCACACAAGGTTCACTCACAAATACCTCTTATGTCGCGAACCAGCTCCAACGTGCATTACATGTAATGTGAATCAGACAGTGTTACATATTTTAAGTAACTGCCCTAATTTTAACCAAACACGTTTTAAATATTTTAATAATTTTAACCCCTCTTTGAAGGAGTTGCTGGGGGACCCACCCCATTGCAATTTGTACTCCTTCTTCCAGGAGATTGGATTCTCCCTTTTAATTTAGTGTTTGTGCCGTTAAAATGTGATTTGTCTTTTTCTTGTTATTCAAGGTGTTTTATCCAACATATTATTTCATACGTTATTTAAATGTTTTTAATGTCTACTTGTTTTTTATTACTTATTTTAAACTACGTATGTTTATAGCTCTCACCTGAAAACACGCTTACTCCTATACTTATCTATATATTTTATCCCAAAAAAACGTTTGGCGCAGTATAGCCCTGAAGGGCTCTTGCGCCATAAAAAATAAACAAACCAACCAACTAACCAACCAAAATACCAGAAAATATGACGATCGGAAATTCAAAGAACGCAATGGAGGAATGTTAACAACGAAGTCGCAGCAGTATTCGTGAACTGTGACATCATATCCAATCACAGAGCGTTTAGGAATCACATGATTTTCTCGTACTTTTAAATTAATTTTTTTAATAACTCATAATTTCTTTGATAATTCTGAGAATAGTTTTGAAATTTGAGGCATTAAATTTATTAAAAAGAATTAATATTTCATGTTTTTGCCTCTAATGCAAATTCCTGATTGATAGGGCAACGCGATGGCCAGAAGCATAGCCTATTTGTGATATGACAGCACCAACTGTCGCTAAAACGGTGATTTCTGAATGGATATCAAGATTTGGTTGTCCAGAAAAAATTACATCACATCAAAGTCGTCAATTTGAGTCAGAGATATTTCGACAATTAACTCGATTCACTAATGCCGAAAAGATACGAACTTCACCGTACCATCCTCAATTAAATGGTCTTGTAGAGAACTGGCATCGACCATTAAAATGTGCTTTAAAAGCTCGACGAAATGAAAGATGGACAGAAGTTCTTCCCACCATTCTCCTAGGATTCAGTGCAGCAATTAAAACGGATATGAATGTTTCACCAGTCGAACTTGTTTATGGAAATTCACTTCGACTTCCGGCTTTTTTTTTTGATGAAGAAGTATGTTTGAGAAAAATAAAATTAAAAAATGCCCAAGCATCTTACCGTCTAAAGAAAAAAATCAATGGATTTATGAAATCGAAACTTCCGAAACCTTTACAATTATCAGCAAAGCATAAATTAGCAATTGATGCTTGCATTGCTTCTTCCAATCGTAAAAATTGCAAGGGTATGAAATATTCTAATGAGTGGCTTCTGGAGTGCACGAAGCGAGTGAACGAAAAGTTCGAGGCTGTATGAGCATGTAGGGGACATAGCACAGCCTTGATTAATTTCTGGAAAATAGATAAATGACACTTTCACGTTGATGGAACACGTGGTTGTGAAAAATGAGAAATGGTTGTAGACGTTCCATAGAAATAACAGCCGCTAGGAATGTAAAATAAAAGTGTTATAATGGAAACTTGAGTTGGTCTTTGTGTATTTGTGTTATATATTATAAAGAAGAAATACTAGCGGCCACATTTTTTGGTGACCCGGACTTTCTTTTAATATGATGTCAAGTTCTGAAAAAAATGAAAACTCGAAGACTGAAAGCCAGTCGTATAGCGGTAATTCTTCCGAAGCTATGAAGGTGAGCATAAAAATTCCCCCATTTTGGATTGAAAAACCTGAAATTTGGTTTTTTCAAATAGAAGCGCAGTTCCAAATTAATAATATAACAAATGAAGCAACTAAATTTAATTACGTCGTTTCGCAGATAGAGCCGAAATATTTAGAAACTATATGGGACATTATCGCTGATAAATCCGAGAATAAATATTCACTTACAAAAGAACGTTTGTTACATTTATTCAAAGAAAGCGAAAGCAAACGATTGAAACGTCTTTTTGCTGGCGTGGAAATCGGTGACTTAAAGCCAAGTCATCTGTTGCATAAAATGAAATCTTTGGCGACTAATGACATTTCTGAGACTAATGAAAACATTATGAATGGAAAAACTTCCGCATCATATTAAGCATATATTGGCGGTTAGTGATGAAAATATCGATAAATTGGCGATTATGGCTGATAAGATTATTGACATTCATCCACAGACTGAATTATACGAAGTCCATTCAAGTGAAAATAAGGACTCTGGCGCGTCGCCAAATACTGTTTCGCTATTATTAGAAAAGGTATCTCTGTTAGAACGGCGGATTGAAGAGTTGCATTTTCATCGCCAAGCAAATGAAAGAAGCCTTAGTACAGAAAGAAATAACCGATCATTTTCAAGAGACAGAAGTAGAAGTCGGAAGCGTTATAACCCAAAAGGAAAATTGTGCTACTATCACTTTACTTTTGGATCAAGATACTTTCCGGAAAAATGTAAACCACCATGTAACTGGAAAAACCAGGAAAACTTCCATGCGCAGCAGAATCAGAATTAACGGCTAATTCTGCTGCTGAAGATTTTGGAAACGGCCGTGAATTCACTTATAGACTTATGATAAAAGAACTGGTTTAAAATTTCTTGTCGACAGTGGAGCGGATGTCAGCCTGATTCCAGCGACGTCTAGTGACAAAGTAAGTAGTGACTTTAAACTTTATGCCGCAAATGGTACTGAAATTCCGTGTTTCGAACACAAAATTTTAACACTAGATTTAGGTCTTCGCCGTGATTATCAATGGCCGTTCATCATTGCCAAAGTTAGTAAAGGCATTTTAGGTGCAGATTTTTTGAACAGGTTTAATTTATAGATTGATATTAAAAACAAAAAACTAGTTGATGGTGTAACTAAACTAAGCATTATTGGTGAAATTACGTCGTCAGTTGATGAATCAAATGTAAGCACTTTAAACAAAAATAATATTTTTTCTGAAATCTTGGCGCAATTTCCGGAAGTTACAAAACCTAATCTACTAACATGTAATACAAAGCACAATGTTGAACACCATATAATTACGAATGGCAGGCCGGTTTATTCAAAAGCAAGACAGCTGGATCCGAAAAGATTGGAAATAGCAAAGCAGGAATTTAATTTTATGCTTGAAAATAATATTATAAGACCTTCAAAATCACCGTGGGCTAGTCCACTTCATTTAGTTACCAAAACGGACGGTACTTTGAGACCATGCGGAGATTATCGCCGCTTAAATGATATCACAGTACCGGATCGTTACCCTTTGCCTAGAATTGAAGATTTTCAGCACATTTTAAAGGACAAAAAGATATTTTCAAAACTTGATTTACTTAGGGCCTATTACCAAATATCAGGAAATTTTCATTTTGTTTCCTTTCATTTACGTACGTATGATTTTCTGTCCCGGTACTTATAAAAGAAAACAGTTTAAAACAATGAAAAATGTCAAACTTAATGAAGCACTAAATTGCTGCCGTTTCTGCGTTTTGTATAGTAGACATTAAAAATTGATTCAAAAAGATCGAAAGAAGAAATCTCTGAAAAATTAAACAAAAGCGTGAGATTTCAAAGAAGAAAGGTTTCCCTTCACTTAGAGTAACTGTGCAGGGAAAAACCCAAGGTTTATTCCCGCTCAATGTGGTCAAGATACCTCGAATATGCCAAGAGAGCGGAGGCTATTTAAAAGATTTTTTTTAATATGAAAAAATATTCCAGTAGCCAGCAAATTTACTGAGAGACTGAGACACAGAGTCATAAATTGTAAATGAAGACATAATTGAAAAAATTTCGTAACCACACAGAACAGCATGGTTCCACAACGCAAGAACTGTTTTGGGAAGCTCAGCAGAGTAAACTATTTGGTACGTCGGTACCTATAGTTGCAGCAAAACTAACCTGGCAGCATCGTAATGCTGTGATAAGGATCAAGAGAACCTTCATTATGCAGCCAGGTTAGGTTTGTTCCTACCATACTTATCTTAGCTTCAATCAATTAACTTACTTTTTATATAATGCGGCCGTTACCTTTTCCCACATAACTGAATCCTTCTTTTGTGGAGATGAAAGCATTTACAATCGGATCCCGCTACTACGCGATCCGACTTACGCGAAATTGCTACAACGCGAGTTTTTCCCTGAGTAATGATTTTTTTTTTTTTTTTTCTGCTGACTCAAATTCTACGACTGCAGCGCGAAAATTTTTGGAAAAGAATCGCTAGTTTTTGATATTTATTCTATCTCCTGTTCCACCGTGTTGCTTTTCTCGGATGACTTTTCATCCAGAAGCTCACATTTCTTTGCATTGAAAAAGGTGTTCCTTGTAACACCGAAACACGTGTCTGCAATATTTTGCAAATATTTGTGCTTTCTGACGTTGGATTACTGATTTTTTGAATTTTCAGCACAAAGGTATTTATTCGTTAATATGAGGGGTGTTTACAAACGTCTGAAAAAATTGGGTATGCTTTTGAAAAATTACTAAACATACCTTGTTTCACAACGCGAAATTCCGACTTACACGAGGTGTCTTGGAACGCATTTCTCGCGTAAGTCGGGACTCGACTGTATACCAGTTTTTAAAAAAATCTTGTTTAAATTTATGAGATATTCGAGTTCAGTGCTGTTGAGTAACAATAAAGCAATGACGCTATAGCGGTTGTTAAGTATTTTCATCAAGCAGTCACTCTTATTATGCGCATCTTGAATTGGGTAAAGACCCGCATTGCAAACTTTACCCCATTTTATGAGGTGAAACACCGCAATTTTGATTTTCAACTAGATTGTTAATTTCTGGATAGTTACAAATCAGACAGAGTTTGGATTTGGAGGAATTATAATTAACAAACCGTTCTAGGACCTTAATTTATAAAAGCGGTAAAAGCTATCTTTTCTTGACTATGATGTCATAAAAACTAAGTCGTGGGGCTTTACCCCCACCAACTCTATCCAATTTGACGAAATTAAAGTGTCAGAAAGGTAAAATTTAACAAAGGATGGGATATATTTAAGGTTTCGTTGATTATGGATGCTTTACTGCATTTTCTGAATATGTGCTCATGCTCTACTGTTACCGTTTCAGCCATTTGCTTGAGATAGGTGCCAAATTTTTGGTGTGTTTGCTACTAAAGGTAACATGGAAGGTAGTATTCTAAGTAAAATTTTATTAAAAGCTGTCTTGTTGAGTGAAAAGGCTGTTCACTATGTTGATGCTTTGATTGGTGATGGTGCCTTCTGGAGCAGGTCGATGTGGGCAAAAGAGTTTGGGTTGGGAATTTATAACGATGGAACTGCAAAATTCAGAGTAGCCAATCCTATGGATGAAACTCGCTACCTGTATTTCATATCATATTTCTCCCACTTGATAAAATGCTTGAGAAATACCATTCTGAAACGTGGCTTTAACTCGCCTGATGGAAAGGTAAGCCCACAACACATTAAGACTGCATGGAAAGAGGTTTACTATAAGCCAGATTGAGAGCTATGCGAAAATGAACTAGTACTCACATTGCTCCATATAATTTTGAAAAATTGAAGGTCAGCCTACTCTTTTAACTTTTCAGTAAACAGCCATTAAAGAGTCTAGATGTTCATGAAAATAATAATAATAGACAATACGGAAGTGTGGAGTCTACTGTAAGCTTTAATGAAAAAATTGTTAAACTAATTGAAATAATGACGAGCAGATATCCAGCCAGAAGTTTACAATATAGTAAGCCTAGAAGTTGCTTTTATTTCTTTTAGATTGAAGACTTAAAACCAGTTTGAAACAATCAGCTTCATTTACTTAATTTTTCTAAACAATTTTTTTATGTGCATTTCAGTTTGGCAACACTCTTAAGGTTTTGTACATCCATACATTAATATGTTTAGGAAACTTCAAAGTGTTTTCTCATGAATAATACAGCATTTTCAATCACAAAATACGAATAAGAAAACCTTAAAAATTAATGAGTGAAGGCAAAAATTCTAAATTTCTGTTCATCACTTACACAGTATCAAAGTTAATGCTTTAGCTTCCTTTTTAGTATAGATAATATTAAAAAATATATTTGATTAATATATTTTCATGAACATTTATACAAATACTTGATAGTAATATGTTTCCATTCGTGGAAATTTTCAGACCAACCTGGAAAAAATGCCATACAAGTGCTCAATTCCAGGTTGTAGAGAAAACTACGGTAATCAAAATAAAGTTCATATTTTCTCATTCCCCAGTGATCCGGAATTGAGAGCTACATGGATCAAAGCTATTCCTCTGAATGATTTCACACACACTAAAAATTCCAAGGTAAGGGACAATACATTTCATCACAGTAAGGGACAAAGTTTCATCATCAAAGTTATTATGTTAAAATAACTTCGATGATGAAACTTTCTCGTCAGTAATTAGTAACAAACTTAAACGCCCTTACATGTCTATAAACTACAGTATTCGAGTTGATAGCATGTGATAAAAACCATGGGTTATGGGAGGGGTTTTCTACCATAAACATTCCCTTTCTGAGCCGAGCCTTTGGTTGGATCATTGAATCAATATATTGATTAACATCAACTGAAAGAATACTCTTAAATAATGGAATTTTTGTAGCATTCAAAATGCTATATCAATTATTAACTTTCCTTTTGCTATTGAGGTCACTAATTTTTTTAGTGTTTTTGATCTACGTAGTGCATATTGATGTCTAAACAAATGATGGATATTTATTCACTATTCTAACAATAGGTATGTGAGAAACATTTTAAGCCAGACGAATTGAACGCAGCTCGACAGCTTTTGATGGAGCGAGTGGTAGATTGATTTCTGCTTCATTGAAGAAGCCTAGGTTGCGGCCTAAAGCAATTCCAAAAATATTTCCTGGATGTCCAATATACCAGTTCGAAGATGTGTATGCTGTGGGGGAAAGCCCCACTAAAAAAAGATTTCGGATAGAGAGCTCACAAGTACCGAAAGCTCTTGATGCAAGTTTGAAATCCAAGATTGAATACGAACAACCTTAGAAGTTTTAGAAATTTCCAGGAACTTCTAGTGTGTGCCGCGAAGTTCAAGAGCTCCAATTTTTGGAGTAAAACTGTGAAGAATAATTCTTTAATGTACTTGGATATCAAGTATCATCCAGAAGAAGTATATATCAATCATATTGTTGTTATTTACAATGATTTAAAATTGTCAGTTTTTTAAGAGGAGTATGCATCAATGAAACATTAAAAATTTCGAGTAGGGTTGTTAAGAGTTCTGGTGAATGGTAATGGAGAATAGTAGGGTATTTTCAAAGTCGTACCAAACTCTTGGCTCGACGGATGCCTTACTCCGGAATTCATTTTATTGCATAACTTTCCGATTCAGTCTAAACCGTACCAAATTCCTAGCATTGCGAAGAATTTCGCCAAGCAGGAAATTAAAAATTTACTTGATTCTGGAATTATTGTTCCTAGTTCTTCAAATTATTGTTTTCCAGTAATTTTTGTCAGAAAAAAGCCATTTGTTGAGGATCCAAACAAGCAAAAATTTAGAGGAAACTCAAAATAGAAATGTTAACAATATTCAGGCATCTTTCACTAGGGGTCGCCAACAATTCAGGCGGGAAAGCAGACTCAGGTCACAGGCGAGTAGAATTTCCTGTGAAATCTGCCACAAAAGGCACAGTATCGCCGAGTGTTGGTACAACCCTAAAGGGCAAAGTCAACATATTTTCAAAGCTAAAAATAGGCAAAATAGGGGTAGAAAGTTTTTCAGGTCAAAATTTTTAAGGGGTAAAGTTCAGGGAAGTAATTCTGGTTCTTAAAACTAAAAAATGGTCCTAGTTGCTCAAATGCAGAAGATTGTTCCACAAGGGGACCCCAACCAACTTTTTTCCCACCCAAAATTTTCAACCAAGTTTTTCGAGACAAAATAAATTTCATGACTATCGAAATATAGGTGATAGTTATGACACCAAATTCGACTTTGACTAAAAATGAAGTGTGTGTGAAACATGTAATGTCATGTGAAGGTTCAAATTCTGACTCGTTATCAATTGTTAATTTAAGATTTTCAAATTTTGTTGTACCTGCATTACTTGACACAGGTGCTAATTTGTCATTGATTGAACCTAGTACACTAACTTTAATAAAAAATCATGCTAAAGTTAGTTACATTTCAAGATCTGTTAAAAATCATACTATCGAAAATACTTCTGTACCATATTTATCTGCTATCTCCACCAAATTCAAAATTAATAACAAATGGTTCAACAATGTATTTTTCGTAACTCAAAATAATTGGAGATATAAATACAAAATTATACTTGGATATAATTTTATCCAAGCAATCAAAGTTCTTTTGGACATTCCAAACAAACAATTGATAATGGGTAATGATAAATTTGATTTTGTCGTAGGATCACCTAATGATCCCGCTACTTGCAATAACTTCTTAAAAACTCCCACTGAGAAGGTTGTTGCAAAAAATTATTTTGGAACCAAATTCATCTCATATTGTATCTCTTTCTGTTCCAAAATCCTTGTCGCTGAAAACTCATCTGGTCTTAACTCCTTGTAAGAACAAGTTAAATTATACTATTACTGAATCTTTGAACACTGTCACCGATGGGAAAATAGTTACTGTGATCGAGAATAGCTCTGATAACACTATTGTGATAAACAAAAACACCAATATTTTTAAACTTGAAGATGTCGACTATGACAATATTTTCACTGCTATTGACAAAAATGATCACCATGTTAACAACCTCACCATGCAACAGATTATAGATCTAAGACAAAATGAAATAGAGAATCTAATTTTTATCTTCAACATCTTAACGAACCCCACAAGACTAAATTTCTGAAAATGCTCATGGATAATAGTAGGGTATTTTCGAAGTCGTACCAAACTCTTGGCTCGACGCATGCCGTTACTCCAGAATTCAATTTATGCATAACTTTCCGATTCAATCTAAGCCGTACCAAATTCCTAGCATTGCGAAGAATTTCGCCAAGCAGGAAATTAAAAATTTACTTTATTCTGGAATTATTTTCCTAGTTCTTCAAATTATTGTTTTCCAGTAATTTTTGTGAGAAAAAGGCCATTTGTTGAGGATTCGAACAAGCAAAAATTTAGAATGATTATAGATTACAGACTTTTAAACAGTGTAACGCAGTCATTTAAAATATGTTTCCCTTTAATTACTGATATTTTGCACGATATAGCAGGTAAACAATATTATTGTGTTCTGGATTTAAAAGCCGCATTTTTCCAAATTCAACTTAGAAAGGAAGACAGAGATAAACTTGTATTTTGCTGTGAATTAGGTAACTTTGCTCCAACTACATTACCTTTTGGTAGTGTTAATTCAACATCTTATTTTCATAGCTTAATTCTAAAATGCCTAGGAGATATCAAGGGTCCCAATGTGCAATTTTTTCTCAACGACATTATAGTTGCAGGGGATTCAATTCAGGAACTTTGTTCATGGTTACAAAAAGTTTTTGACAGGTTGTTAAAGTTTAATTTAACACTTGATCCTGCAAAACTAAGGCTTTGCGAACAGGAAATAACTTATCTGGGATTCAGTGTTCATAAAAATGGCTTTTCACCATCTTCTGATAATGTGACTAAATTATTGGAATTACCTGTTCCTAAAAATAAAACAGGTCCAAGCTTGGAGGAAAGTTACAACTCAGTTCGTCACACCTGCCTCCAAGCACGTTTCGACCTCCATACGAAACACACCTCCAGCTGCAAGCCTCTCATTTTGCTCCTCTACGGTTGCCCCCCCCCCGTGTCCGTTTACCTTGTCGTGGTGGAGGGGGGGCTTGCGGTGTGGTGAGTTCGGGCGAGCTCTTGGGAGGAGTAATGAACCCCCAATTGCTCAAACAGAATATCGGCGGGAGGGGATCTTTTTCCCTTCCCCTTCCCTCATCACAATTACCAAATTCGGACGAAAACCCCTAAGCTAAGGTGTGTCAACCGTGCCGAAGGCTGCGTGGTACCGGGGGTAGTCGGTGCCTTAAACGGGAGACTTCAGGGATAGCAGGCGAACCCTGTCGTACGCAGCCTTACCTCTGTATAGGGGGGCTTCACAGGGGCTAGACCCCTGTGAAGCCCCCCATCTTTTCCCCCTAAATCTTTGGATCGTTTATGGATGAAAACACAAAGAACACCTCCCCCTTGTGGGGAGCGTCAGAACGTTTTGTCAAGCACTGCTAAGTTTTTTATAATTAAGCGCAATGACCCAAACCTAAATTTAAGTACAGTTTCCCCCTTTTTGATTAATAAAGCACTAACTCACCTAATAGGAGAATATCAGTCCGTAAAAAAACTACGCAGCGGTGAACTTTTAGTTGAAATCAAAGATTCAAAACAAATAAAACCTATAATGGCTATCAAACAAATTGGTTCATATCTCGTAACTGCTACAGAACATAAAACTCTTAATTTTTCACGGGGAATCATTTCTGAACCTGACCTCCTCTTTACACCCGAGGAGGAAATATTGGAGGGAATAAAGGATCAAAACGTAAGCGCAGTAAAAAGGATAACCATAAAACGTAATGGTGAAATGGTGAAATGATGAACACCAAACATGTCATTCTAACATTTAATACACCCACCCTCCCGCAACGTGTTAAAGTCGTCTATCTTTCTTGCCCAGTTCGCCCCTATATTCCAAATCCGCTCCGGTGTTTCAAATGCCAGCGGTTTGGACATTCGAAGTTTTCGTACCATGGTACTGACACCTGTGCCAGGTGTGCAGAACCCGGTCACGACAGCAATGCATGTAACAAGACATACAAATGCGTAAACTGCAAGGGGGATCATCCTTTATACTCCAAATCATGCCCAAAATGGCTCACTGAAAAAGAAATTCAGGTAATTAAAACAACACATAAAATATCTTATCAAGAAGCAAGAAAACTAGTTGAATCTCGCACCCCTACAGAAGGTCTTTCATATGCAACAGCCGTGAAAAAGGTATTTAAGTCTGCAAGCACACAAACAGATACCCAAACTGAAACTTTAACTAATACTAAAACTGTCAACACATCCAAATCAAATAAAAAAATCAATATCCCCAATTTTTCTCTTAAAAAAGCTTGTCAAAATCAACAAGGTCAAAAAACTAATACTGCAGCGGGTAGCGCAAATGAAAACAAATCTCTCACACAAAATACGAAAAAAATTGTCGAAAAAAAGAAAATAATGCAAACGCGCTCAAAAATTGGGGTGACCACTAAACAGAGGCACCCAAAATTTTATAATTTTAAAAAAGAGGATTTTTTGCTTTCGAACAAGAAAGTGAAATTAACTAAAACCCAGCAACTTCCTCCCCACGAGGAGGACGAGGATGTCAAATTTGAAGATCTTCCACCATCTGACGATGAAGGGTGGACGGACCATCCTCCTTCATGAGGTTATCTATCTTCTTCCGGCCGTTTCTCCTTCCTTTTCTCTCCATGGCCCTGAGCATCTTTTCTTGGAATTGTCAAAGTTACTCGCGTAATGTCACGGACGTCAAAGATCTTGTCGAATATCACCAACCGGCCATATTCTGTCTGCAGGAAACATTCCTATCACCTGTTGATAAACCGAGGTTGAAAGGTTTTGACATATACCGCAAGGACTGCTTGTCAGGATACCGTCGTTATTGAGGAGTGACATTGGTAATCTGTAATGATTATGCACCTAACCAGCTCAATATCAACACATCCTGCAAGCAGTAGCTGCGCGCGTCCACCTTCACTCGCAGTTCACAGTTTGTTCTTATATTCCACCTTCTTATGACTTGAAAAGCGTGGAGTTGCAGACCCTGGTTGATCAACTTCCTCTTCCATTTGTCATCTTGGGGGATTTCAATGGCCATGATCCTATCTGGGGGAGTCCAGACTCCAACAATAGAGGCTTAATGCTTGAAAATTTTACTGAAGACAATGACCTTTGCGTTCTTAATAACGGTGAAAACACTTATTTTCATCTTCCTACCCAGACTTACCATGTCATCGATCTCGTAATATGCTCACCTTCTATTCCGCCATGTTGGGATTTCCAGGTGGAGGGTGGTCTCTACATCAGTGGCCACTTTCCGATCCGGATCACCTTTTCTGGACGCTGCAGCTATCAGCAGCATCAGCAAGGCCGACTTCGCATTGATCGAGCGGATTGGGCAGCATTTACCCAGTAGGCAGAAATAACATCGGAAGACGTGACTGATATTGATATCGATGTAGCGGTAAAGCGAGTAACTGACATTATCTTAAATGCAGCGAACGATGCTATACCAAGAACCTCTAAAGGCAAGATCAAATTTCCGAAGCCTTGGTGGAACTTTGATTGTCAGGAGGCTCATAAGCAACAAAAAAAGGCATGGAACACATTTCGTCGTTATCCAACCACACAAAATCTCCTGGCACTTAAACGAGCTCTTGCTGAAGCTCGAAGGATTCGACGAAAGAGCCAGCAGGAGTCGTGGCAGGCCTATGTCAGCACAATCACGACGTCCACCCCATCCAAGACTGTATGGTGTAAAATAAAAAAGATCGCTGGCAACTACAATACATCTTGTGCTGCCATTCTAGAAGAAAACGGCAATATTTTATCTGATCACAAAGAGGTGGCTAACTGCATAGGGACTCATTTAGCAGAAGTCCCCAATGAAAATAACTATTGCTATAAGTTTTAAACTTATTAAATCACATAAAGAACAAAGAGATCTAGATTTTAATTGAAACATTTCTACTCATTACAATGAAAAATTTACTTATCATGAACTAAATACTGCCTTACAAAAATCAAAAAACACATCACCAGGCCCAGATGAAATTCACAATAGCATGTTAAAAAATCTTAGCAGGTCTTCATTGGAAAATATTCTGCAGAATAGAATTTATTTTGAACACAGATTCCCAAAATCGTGGAGTCAAGCAATAGTAATTCCTATCCTTAAACCAAGTAAACAATCTGATAAACCTGAGAACTATAGACCTATAGCTCTCACTAAGTCATGGAACGGATGGTCAACGCCAGACTGATGCACAACATCTGGAGTCACAACATCTGATATCCTCATATCAAAGTAGATTTAGGCGAGGCAGATGCACAATAGACAACTTACTGCTTCTCGAAACATCAGTAAGAGAAGCATTTCTCAAACGAAAACATCATGTGAGCGTATTTTTCGATATTGAAACAAGCATATGACCGTACCTGGAGATATGGGATCCTCAAAACCCTGCACGAGTATGGGTTGCGAGGTAATCTACCCATCTTTCTCTCTAATTTTCTAAGAGACCGAACTTTTCGCGTACGTGTCAAGTCTGTTCTGTCAGATACCTTTATCCAAGAAGAAGGAGTTCCCCAGGGAAGTGTTCTAAGTGTAACTCTTTTCGTAATAGCAATCAACAGCTTAATCGAACAACTACCTCCCGCTGTGAAGGGTACCATGTTTGTAGATGACTTTTAAATTTCTTTCTCTTCATCGAACATCAGTATTATTGAAAGACAACTTCAAATCACTATAAATAAAGTCTCACAATGGGCAGAGGAAAATGGCTTCACTTTCACTGCTCAAAAAACCTTCTGCATCCACTTCTGCCGTAAAAGAGGGCTTCACCCTAATCCAAGTCTTCTCCTTAACAATCAACCAATAGCTGTAAAAGACCAAGGAAAATTCCTTGGTCTTACACTTGATAATAAACTTAAATTTATACCGCATATACAAGAGTTAAAAAAGAAATGTTTACTGAAATTAAATATCCTTAAAGTCTTAGGGAACACTTCTTGGGGTGCTGATACAGAGTCTCTGTTAAGAATATACAGGGTTCTTATACGCTCAAAACCTGATTATGGATGCCAAATTTATTGCTCTGCGGCAAAAACCTATCTGAAAGCTCTGGATCCAATACATAATCCCCCCCGTGTCCGTTTACCTTGTCGTGGTGGGGGGGGGCTTGCGGTGTGGTGAGTTCGGGGCGAGCTCTTGGGAGGAGTAGTGAACCCCCAGTTGCTCAAACAGAATATCGGCGGGAGGGGATTTTTTTTCCCTTCCTTCCCTCATCACACTTACCAAATGCGGACGAAAACCCCTAAGCCAAGGTGTGTCAACCGTGCCTATGGCTGCGTGGTACCGGGGGTAGTCGGTGCCTCAAACGGGAGGCTTCAGGGATAGCAGGCGAACCCTGTCGTACGCAGCCTTACCTCTGTGTAGGGGGGCTACACAGGGGCTAGACCCCACTTTTCCCCCTAGTTCTCTGGTTTTTTATGGATATAAACACAAAGAACACTTCTCCCCCTTGTGGGGAGCGTCAGACTGAATCGCTTACATCTGCAAAATTCTTTATTATCAAAAGGAACGAAAATCTAACATTCACCGCTGTATCCCCATTCTTAATTAACAAGGCATTAATAAATCTTATCGGCGAGTTCCAATCAGTAAAAAAGCTACGCACTGGCGAACTATTAGTTGAAATCAAACATCTTAAACAAGTTCAACCTATTCTAGCTATCAAACAACTAGGCTCATATCTATGTACAGTTACAGCTCACTCAACTCTAAACTTTTCTCGGGGTGTTATTTCAGAGCCAGACCTTCTATTTACATCAGAGAAGGAAATTCTAGAAGAAATGAAAGACCAACACGTAAGTGGAGTGAAGAGGATCACTATTAAACGCAGTGGCGAAATGCAGAATACTAAACATATCATTCTAACTTTTAGTACGCCTGTCCTCCCTTCACGTGTCAAAGCTGGTTATCTCTCCTGCCCTGTTAGACCATATATTCCTAACCCGCTACGGTGCTTTAAGTGCCAGCGCTTTGGGCATTCCAGACTGTCATGCCGTGGTGCAGAAACTTGTGCCAGGTGCGCTGAGTCCGGCCACGACAGCAATGAATGCAAAAAGGAATATAAATGTGTCAACTGCAAAGGAGATCACCCGTCCTACTCTAGAAAATGTCCAAACTGGCTCTCCGAAAAGGAAATACAAGTAATTAAAACCACTCAGAACATATCATATCCAGATGCCAGAAAAATTGTCCAGTCTCGTACGCCTTCAGCCGGACTTTCATATGCTGCAGCAGTAAGAAAAGTATTCAATTCTACCAGCACACAAACAGATCCTCAAATGATTAATACAATAACCAGCACTAAATCAACTAACTCTCCTAAATCAAAAAATAAACAACTCAATACCCCTAAGCCTCCACAAAAAAATAGTAATGAAACTAAAATATTAAGTACACAAATCCCGAGTACAAGTTATCCATCTACAATAATTTCAAAAAAACCAACTGATCAAAAACAAAACAAAACTGTGGAAAAAAAGAAATTTATTCAAACGCGCGCAAAAATTGGGGTAGCCTCTAAACAGAGGCCCCCAAAATTTTATAATTTTAAAAAAGAGGACTTTTTACTTTCTAGCAAGAAAGTAAAATTAACCAAGTCCCAAATTGAAAAACTTACACAACCTCCTCCCCAAGAGGAGGACGAGGATGTCGAATTCGAAGATCTTCCGCCATCCGACGATGAAGGATGGACGGACCATCCTCCTTCATGAGCTGCTCCCTCTTCTTTCGGCCGTTTCTCCTTCCTCTTTTCTCAATGGCCCTGAGCATTCTTTCTTGGAATTGTCAGAGTTACTCGCATAATGTCACGGATATCAAAGATCTTGTCGAATATCACCAACCGGCCATATTCTGTCTGCAAGAAACATTTCTGTCCCCTGTTGATAGACCGAGGTTGAAAGGTTTTGACATATACCGCAAGGACTGCTTGTCAGGCGACCGTCGTTGTGGAGGAGTGGCATTGCTAATCAACAATGATTATGCATCTAGCCAGCTCAATACCAACACATCCCTGCAAGCAGTAGCTGCGCGCGTTCACCTTCACTCGCTGTTCACAGTTTGCTCTATATATATTCCACCTTCTTACGACTTGAGAAGCGTGGAGTTGCAGACATTGGTTGATCAACTCCCTCCCCCATTTATCATCTTGGGGGATTTTAATGGCCATAATCCTCTCTGGGGAAGCCCAGCCTCCAACAGCAGAGGTTTAATTATTGAAAACTTGATAGAAGACAATGATCTATGTGTTCTTAACGACGGTGAAAATACCTATTTCCACCTTCCTACGCAAACCTACCATGCCATCGATCTTGCAATATCCTCACCTTCCTTTCTGCCACTTTGGGATTTCCAGGTGCAGGGTGGTCTCTACACCAGTGGCCACTTTCCAATCAAAATAACTTACACTGGACGCTGCAGCTACCAGCAGCACCAGCAAGCTCGACTTCGCATTGATCGAGCTGATTGGACAGCATTTACCCAGTTGGCAGAAATTAAATCAGAAGACGTGACTGATATTGATATCGATGTAGCGGTAAAGCGAGTAACTGACATTATCTTAAACGCAGCGAACGCTGCTATCCCAAAAACCACTAAAGGCAGGATCAAGTTTCCTAAGCCTTGGTGGAACCTTGATTGTCAGGAGGCTCATAAGAAACAAAAAAAGGCATGGAGCACGTTTCGTCGCTATCCAACCACACAAAATCTCGTGGCACTTAAACGAGCTCGTGCTGAAGCTCGAAGGATTCGACGAAAGAGCCAGCGGGAGTCGTGGCAGGCCTACGTCAGCACAATCACGACGTCCACCCCATCCAAGACTGTATGGTGTAAAATAAAAAAGATCGCTGGCAACTACAATACATCTTGTGCACCCATTCTGGAGAATAATGGTCGTATTTTATCCGATTACAAAGAGGTGGCTGACTGCATGGGGACTTATCTGGCAGAAGTCTCCAGCGCAAATAACTATAGCTCAAAATTTTTAACCATCAAATCACGCAAAGAACAAAAAGTTCTAGATTTTAATTCAAACATTTTTAATCAATACAACACAATAGACAATCTAATGCTTCTCGAAACATCAGTAAGAGAAGCATTTCTTAAACGAAAACATCTTGTGAGCGTATTTTTCGATATTGAAAAATCATACGACCGTACCTGGAGGTATGGGATCCTCAAAACCCTTCATGAGTATGGGTTGCGAGGTAATTTACCCATCTTTCTCTCCAATTTTCTGAAACATCGTTCTTTTCGTGTACGCGTCAAGTCTGTTCTGTCGGATACCTTTATTCAAGAAGAAGGAGTACCCCAGGGGAGTGTACTAAGTGTAACTCTATTCATTATAGCAATCAATAGCTTAATTGACGAATTGCCCCCCGCCGTAAAAGGAACCATGTTCGTGGATGATTTTCAAATTTCTTTCTCATCAACGAGCATGAGTATCGTTGAAAGACAACTTCAAATTGCAATCAATAAAGTAACCCAATGGGCGGAAGAAAATGGGTTCACTTTCTCTGCTCAAAAAACATTCTGTATCCACTTCTGCCGTAAAAGAGGACTTCACCCTGATCCCAATCTTCTCCTCAATAATCAACCAATAGCTGTAAAAGATCAAGGAAAATTCCTTGGTCTCATCCTTGATAATAAACTAAAATTTATACCGCACATACAAGAGTTAAAAAAGAAATGTTCATTAAAATTAAATATCCTTAAAGTCTTAGCGAATACTTCTTGGGGTGCTGATACAGAGTCTCTGTTAAGAATATACAGGGCTCTGATACGCTCAAAACTTGATTATGGATGTCAAATTTATGGCGCCGCTGCAAAAACATATCTGAAAAGTCTGGATCCAATACATAATCAGGCACTGCGCATCTGCACAGGAGCGTTTCGAACTTCGCCTATCAACAGTCTTCATATCCTTGCACACGAACAAACCCTAAACAATAGACGCCTCAAACTTTCTTTAAATTTTTACTTCAAAACAAAACCCTGCACCAATCACCCACTACATCTCCACATTTTTAATCCATCTAATGTTGCTTCATTTCTACACCGGCCTTCGATGACCCCAACATTTGGGATCCGAATGCGTCGGGTACTCTCAGACCTGCAGCTATCGGATTTCAAAACCGTTAACACAATAAAACTAATTGAACCATGGTGCGAAGTCATACCTTCTATAATCAATGATTTCTCAAAATTCCCAAAACAAACTACCGCTAATACAGTTTATCAACAAGTCTTTCATGAGATCAAAAGCAAGTATTCTGGTTACAAACACATTTTCACTGACGGATCAAAAGCAAACGATCACGTCGGCTTTTCCACAATAATTAATGATCAAGTTACGGCAGAAAAATTAAACACAACTTGCTCTGTATTTACTGCAGAAATAAAAGCTATATTTTCATCTCTAGAATCAATAGCCCAATCTGTTCATAGAAAGTGGGTGATATTCACTGACTCAAAGAGTTCAGTGGAAGCCATCACTCATTGCAATAATAACAGCCATCCTGTAGTCATCCAGTCATATCTTTTATACAAAAACCTTATGCAAAATAATTTTCGTGTTCTTTTTTGTTGGATCCCTGGTCATGTAGGCATTGCAGGCAATGAGGCAGCCGACTCAGCTGCCAGAGCTGCAAGTATCCTGGTCGATAATAGTGTCCCTTTCGATGACATCAAAAACGCCATCGTTGTAAGCCTCAACACGTATTGGCAGGGGACGTGGAATTCAGAAATCCATAATAAATTGCATTCGATCCAGCCCTCCACTAGAGGTTTTAAATCATTAAATATCACCAGGAGAGAACAAGTCTTATTAGCTCGACTTCGCATTGGACATACCAGATTTACTCATAAATATATCTTATGTCATGAACCAGCTCCAACATGCATTACATGTGATGTAAATCAGACAGTGTTGCACATTTTATGCAACTGCCCAAATTTTAATCTAATTCGTTATAAATATTTTAATAATTTTAACCCATCTTTGAAGGAGTTGCTGGGGGAGCCGCCCCATCGCAATTTGTACTCCTTCCTCCAGGAGATTGGATTCTCCTTTTTAATTTAGTGTTTGTCTCGACATTATGTGATTTCGTCCTTCCTTTGTTTTTCAAGATATTGTTTTGCCCATTTTGTCTTTATCTTCGAATTGTTTAAATGTTTTTATCGGCTGCACTTTTTAACACTAGCACTTGAAGTTTTATGCTTTCTTCTTCAAAATATGCTTTTATTTACCTTTTTCTTTAATGAAAAATAAATAGCATATAATAAAATATCGTCTGGCGCAGTATAGCCCTCAAGGGCTCTTGCGCCATAAAAATCAAATCAACCAACCAACCAATACATAATCAATCACTGCGCATCTGCACAGGAGCTTTCCGAACCTCACCTATCAACAGTCTCCATATTCTTGCTCATGAACAATCTTTAAACAATAGGCGGCTCAAACTTTCCTTGAACTTCTATTTCAAAACAAAAACCTTACACTGATCACCCTTTACACCTTTTAATCCATCTGATGTTGTCTTATTTCTTCATCGTCCTTCTGCAACCCAACGTTTGGGATCCGAATGCGCCAGGTACTCTCAGATTTGCAGCTGTCAGATTTCAAAAACTCTCAATACAATAGAATAATTGAACTATGGTGCAAAGTAAACACATCAACCATCAATGACCTCGCTAAATTCCCTAAAGAGACCACCTCTAATACTGCTTACCAGCAAATATTTTCTGATACAAAATGCAAATATTCTGATTACCATGTTATTTTCACTGACGGATCCAAAGCAAACGATCACGTCGGCATTTCTACAATAGTTGATGGTCACGTTACGGCAAAAAAATTAAACCCATCTTCCTCTGTATTTACTTCAGAAATAAAAGCCATATCTACATCTCTTCAATCAATAGCCCAATCCAATTACAAAAAATGGGTGATATACGCTGACTCAAAGAGTTCAGTGGAAGCCATCACCCACTGCAATAATAATAGCCACCCCATAGTCATTCAGTCACATCATTTATACTAAACTCTTATCCAAAATAATTTTCACGTACTCTTTTGTTGGATCCCTGTTTACGTGGGCATTGCCGGCAATGAAGCAGCCGACTTGGCTGCCAGAGCTGCAAGTATCCAGACCGATGACAGTGTCCCTTTGGAGGATATTAAAAAAACCATTTGTGAGTGTCATAACACACATTGGCAGCAGAACTGGAATCTTGAAACACAAAACAAATTGCATTCGATCCAGCCCACGACTACAGGTTTCAAATCAATGCAGCTTACCAGGAGAGAACAATTTGTATTAACTCGACTAAGCATCGGTCATACCAGATTCACCCATAAGTACCTCTTATGTCGCGAACCAGCTCCAACGTGCATTGCATGTGGTATGAATCAGACAGTGTTACATATTTTAAGTAACTGCCCTAATTTTAACCAAATACGCTTTAAGTATTTTAATAATTTTAACCCCTCTTTGAAGGAGTTGCTTGGGGACCCACCCCATCGCAATTTATACTTCTTCCTCCAGGAGATTGGATTCTCCCTTTTAATTTAGTGTTTGTGCCGTTAAAATGTGATTTGTCTTTTTCTTGTTACTCACAGTTTTTTGTCAACATATTTCATTCGTTATTTAAATGTTTTTAATGTGTACTTGTTTTTTATTACTTATTTTAAACTACCTATGTTTATACCTTCCACCTGAAAACATTCTTACTTTTATATTTAGCTATTTATTTTATTCCAAAAAATCGTTTGGCGCAGTATAGCCCTCAAGGGCTCTTGTGCCATAAAAAATAAACCAACCAATCATTTTTGTCACTTTCATCACTAGACTGAAGTATTTTTTTACTAACACTCTTCTTTTTTTTTGTTTTCAATTTTCTTCTTTTGCTTCTTAACTTTTTTACTAGATTTACTCTGTTCTTCTTGCAACGTGTTCTTCTCGGGTGCATCTGTGAGAATTGCAGCTTTTCTCCTTCTTCGAATACTTGTACTTATCTTTCTTGGAGCTGCCTTTGGGTATGGTCGAACATTTTCTAGGGAGAATGCCCGTGGTGAATTAAACTGCTCATTTTCTTTATTGCTCGTACTGGGCTCAGGTTCACATTGACTGGCAGAGGTAGACGGAACAGGATCAGGTTGAATAGGTTGAGTTGTAGACATTGCTTGTTCTTGACGATCTCTTTCTAGGACAATAGATGCTGGATCTGAACGGTCGGTCACAAACGATGGTGAAAACTTATCGGCGTTAAAAATGTTGGGGTTATATGGGAAGATGCCCGTCTTCTTAAAACCATTTATAATATTCATACTCGTCTGAGCAAAAGGCAGTGAATCAGCGACTATTTTTGGGATATCGTAAATGGTTATAGTCTTCCCTGGGTTGTTTCGTAGCCATGAATCTTGTGCAGTGGCGCAATATTTTTTGAACCGCCCGAATACTGAGACGTCCAAAGGCTGAAGCTTATGGCTATAGTGCGGGGGGAAAGATAACGTAACGATGCCATTGTCTTTAGCCAAATTCAATGTCTCCACGTGTAAATGAGATGAGTGATTGTCTAATACAAGCAGAATGCGGTGATCAACAGACGGTTTAACATATTTGATAAAGTGTTGCATAAACTGAAAGAACTCCTGGTCTGTAACCCATCCACTGGAATTACCTGCTCCTATACAGTCAGGGGGGTCGCCATTAATGAAGTGACTCTTGAAGTTTTTTCTGGGAAATACGAATAAAGGAGGAACTGTGTTTCCAGAAGCAGACACAGCTGTTACGACTGTAACATTTGTACCTCTTTCCCCTGACGTCATAGCGCCAGCGTTACGTTTACCCTTGGCAGCTACAATTTTTGACGGCTTCAGGACTGTTGACACTCCAGTTTCATCCACATTCCATATTTGTGAAGCAGTGAATCCATATTTGTCCATAACTTCCGCTAACTTGTCAAAAAAAACTTAAACGTTATGAGCATTAAATGCTGTCGCCCTACCCAGGCTGGTTGGTTCTGGCTTACGAATGGACAACTCGGAGTGACGTTTCAAAAACATGGTAAGCCATTCTTTCCCCGCCATTTTATTGGCAGTCCAGGAGGCTGGGATTTTTATTCCGAATTTCACAGCACACTCGTAGGCAAAGCGACGAACATCTTTAGGGGAGTATCCATAAAAGATTGAAGCAATTTGTAGCAAATAGTTTTTTAAAGAATCTTCTAACTCGGGAGAAAATACCTGCCTTGGTGTTGCATAACCCATTGAGGGAACAACTCTTTCAGACTCCGATTTCTTAATAAATCTGGTCAATGTCATTCTCTTGATGCCAAATTCCTTGGCGGCGGCATTCACACTTTTTCCGTTTTTGACAGCATTAGCAGCATCATTTAACTGTTGAATTGAGTACACACCTCTGGACGTTTTCCTTTTATACGTCCGCATTCTAAAACGAGAGAAAAATAAAATTCACTATCATTTTAAATCACGGGGTAAGTTGAGCAACAGTTGCTCAACATACTCCGACCCGAGTATTTGAATTTAAAGTGAGGTTATGAAAAAACTGTAGTAGTTTAAACAAAATCCATAATAGATATAGAAAATACATAAATTTAATGAAACTTTAACACTTACTTGATTGAAAATGAATAACATTTAACCTGTACAGAAGAAATATAGACAGACAAGATTTTTTTACTTTTCGTTCGCAAAATAAACAAAGCGCACGCGTGCCTTACTCGATCGTCAATTCGCCACTATCGGTCGCATGATGTGTTCCCCTTCCGCGCCCCAGCCTTTTCTTCATTTGACGTGTTAGCGTCCGGTGTATAGTTTCGGAGATATTTCGATTGCCCAACTTACCCCTATGCTCAACTAGCCCCGCCCTACCCTACCTCACGGTAAGATGCACCTCCTACTTATAAAATGGGTCTATCCATATGAATATATGGATTCTTTCCTGAATTTTAATGAAACGTCACTGCCTCCAATAAGTGCGTTTTTCAGCACGTTATCAAGCGATGGTACTTCTTCCGAGGACTATCAACATGCCCAAGCAGTTTGGAAGGAATTTTAACTGAAGTCACTCGGAGATTATCACAATTTGTATGTGAAAAGTGATGTCCTCCAGCTCGAAGATATATTCCAAAGCTTCAGGGAATTATGCCAAATATATTATTCCATTGATGCCCCAAACCTGTTCACTGTACCATCCTTGTCATGGCAAACATGTTTGAAAATGACGCAGCAACCTCTGCATGTTGGCCGTTCCCAAGCGGTAATCCTGTAAGCCACGCTATGTTTTGTAAGACGGCTTGGTTTCTTCCGTGCTCGGTAGATGGCGCCACTACTTTTTCATCATTTTTTTTTTGCGCTCTTTTTAAAAAATGTCTTATGTCTTTTGAAGTTTTAACCATGGATAGCTTACCATCCGGCTTTACTTATTCAAATATTAATATTACAAACGATCAAAATGAAAATTTAACTTTCAGAGTAAAAGAAATCACTGAAAAAAATGCTGCAATTTAAGTTTAAAATTTTTTTTTTCTTAATTTAATTGCGGGAAAAAAAATGTTATTAAAGGGACCGAACAGCAGATTTAAATTATTGGAATTTAAAAAAAATGTGACAATCCATGTGCCTATAGGTTTAACGTTGCAATTAATAATTTAATCAACGGTCTAACTGATAAACTATATCACTTACATAACATTATATGCAGCATTCGGAGGGGGGGGCGGAGTACATATATATAGTGTGAAAATGTAAGTCAGAACAGCTGTTTTACAAAAGTACTCCAATAGCCTTTTTAGTTTATTTATTTATTATTATTATTTTTTTTTTTTGCAAAACACACACACACACACATATGCTAATTATTATTATTTTTTTTGGTGGTGGGGTTGTGATCGCTTTCTTTTGGGGGGAGGGGGGGAACACATTCACCCCTTAGTTTTATTTACCCATGTTTTGCAGCATTTTTTAAAATCAATTTTCTATTTAGTTTGTTCTTTAAGTTTTGTTGTTTTTTTCACCAGTACCTACATGTGTTCTTTACTTAATTGCTATGTTGGGCCTTTCTAGGTTAAAGATTTTTTAGATTGTATTTGTGTTTTAATAGAAATTGAATTAATTTCTCTTTTGAATGGCTTCTACAGATTTAACATAAATATGCTTGTCAATTTTATACACAGTACTGGTTACAGCAATACAGTGAAGATACAAAAAGTACTTGGCGTGTTGCAACAACATATTCGAAATCAGGGAAATTTAATAAATACAAAATCAGTTATCGATGTGTGCATAAGACAGACAGAAGAGTTTCTGGGGATGGGCCTTCAAAGCATACAGGATGCACTGCTAAATTGACGATTACAATACAATGTATATAGAATTAATATATGTTTATGAAATCCTTCAGCAGCTTTCATAAAAAAAAATCTCGAAAGAGTGCTACATGCAATATACCAACAGCCCAATTATCTCATCCAGAGACTGCGGTGTTGTCCAGTACTGGACAGCGGGGTGGCAATTTAATGAGAGAATTTGTATTACATTTCTATACGCAACTTTTGTTAATAATCTTTCTTAGCGAATTACGGCTGTGGTTGTTTTTTGAGGGACGGTTTAACAAGAGGTTTAACTGTAGTTCTGCCTTAGCTCTGGCTTAAGGCAGTAACTTACTCCTTAATACCCAAGAACACCATTGCTGGGGTTACTCGCTGGTTTTCTAAATTGAATTTAACTGCTAGTCTGTTGGTACTCTGAGCATAAATAAGAGGATATTTGCCTCCAGCATGGTTATTGACTGTTCCAAACTGGTGAGTTCATAACAACGACAAAGCAGCAGCATTATCTGGGTGGGATAACCAGGCTGTCTGGCAGATATGCATGCAGATTGCATGAAGAAGACCAGCCTGCTTAGTAGTTTACAATCCAATACCAGTTTCTGGTTCTCAATTTGCCTTTTTATTTATTTATATTAAGTTGATAAGGGTAATGATGATCTTTTCTTGAAATTATTTTTGAGCTCATAATCAGAAACATTGAACCATAATTTGGTTTTTGATTTTGATAATATAAGAACTGAGGGGGGGGGGACAGAATTAAAAGCATGATTATTTGAATGAAACAGAACAGAATTTTTCGTCAAAAAGTAATCATTTTATGTTAAGTACCCCATTAAAAAAAAAAAAAAAGAGGCACTGTAATTTCTAACATGAAAAGTAAACTTTTGAGCATTGAATATATGTTATACACAGTCATAAAACCTATCGACCCATGATAAGGTATCAAAGATCATTTTCTCTTGAATTTCAACATTAAGATTTTTATATTTTAATTTAAAAAGAAGATAGTAATGATATTATCTATGAAGTTTTAAGCTATTTTATTCCTTAATTAATTGGTTAATTACACGTCAATAGGTGCACTGAATGATTACTTTTAATATCTTCTTCTCACACACTAAAAACAAAGCTAAACAGAATTTCACAACAAAAATATAAGTTTTGTTTCATGAAATAAACAATAAAATAGTGGTGCCATCTAGTGTTTACGAAAGAATTAGCACGTCATGACCTACGTCATTGGAATTCGTGGCTTAAAGAATTACCGCTTGGGAACGGCCAATATGCGCAACTTCCTGAGTCATTTCCAGACATCGACAAGCATCTTTTCATCGAACGCGGGATTGACGGAGGGATATCTGTTATCACCAAAAGACATGCTTCCGCGAATAATAAGTATATGGAAAATTTTGATCCCACGAAGGCAGCCAGCTATATCCTTCACTTAAATGCCAATTATTTATATGGATGGGCAATGAGCCAGTCGTTACCATAAGGCAATTTTAAATGGGAAGATGCAAGTCACGTGAGTGAAGAATTGCTCTCGTGAATTGGAAGTGGCAGTGACAGGGGTTATATTCTGGAGGTAGATTTGATTTATAATGTAAGTCTGCGTGACATGCATAATTTTTACCCTCTCGTGACGGAGAAATAAAGGAAGTGATGCTGTCACCCACCGCATGTGATATTCTCCATCTTCTCCATGCTGATAGAAAATTTAAAGGAAGTGAAAAACTTGTTCCCAATTTCAAGAACAAGAAAAATTACATTGTACATTACAGAAATTTACAATTGTACATTTCCTTATGATTGAAGCTGGGTAAGGTGCGCAAAGTTTTGAGTTTTCGACAGAAAGCCTGGTTAAATAGATTGAGTTTAATACAGAGAAGAGGAAAAATGCCAAGAATTCCTTTGAGAAGGATTGGTTCAAACTGTTGAACAACTCAGTGTATGATAAAACCATGGAAAATGTGAGAAATAGTGCATATATACAACTTATGCATTAATATCGTCGGAAAAGGAAACTCGCTGCAGCACCGAGTTTTAAATCATTCAAAATTTTCACTGAAGAATTGGTTGGAGTTGAAAGGGTAAAAACATCAATTCTGCTTAACCGTCCTCTTGACGTTGCATTTACGATCCTTGAATTAAGTAAAGTTTTGATCTATGGCTTTCATTATAATAGTAACGTCCAGGTATACGGGGCTGAGCTTTTGTTTAACAATACAGATTCCCTAACGTGCAAAAGTTTTACACAAGACATATTTGAAGACATGAGGGAACATCTCCACCTTTACGACACCTCGGATTATCCTCGTATTAATCCTTTGTACTCAACAAAAAATAAGAAGAAAATAGGGTGCTTCAAAGATGAAATGAACGGCAAAATCATTGAAGAGTTATCGGCTTGCGTGCGAAAATGTACTCCATAAAATCAGAAGGAGGATATATAAAAAAGACTGCAAAAGGAGTCGCACGTAAAATGAAGCATGCCGACTATCTGAGGTGTCTGAAGGAAGGGGAATTTACAAGGGAAAAAATGATGAAAATTGGAAGCGACGCCCATCAGCTATATACGCAGAAACTAAGCAAAATAGCTCTCTCCCCATTCGACGACAAGAGATACATCTTGGAAGATGGTATACATTCATATGCCTATGGGCATTATCGGATCCCTAATACATGAGATGTGTTGAAACATCTTGTACATATTCAACTGTTATGTTTTGTAAACAGTCATTATCTAATGTGAAAAATTTTGAAGAAACTGAAATTTTGAAATAAACAATAATATAACAACCAATAGAAGTAAATACATTTGAAAATTAAGTTTTGAAGAAATGAAGATTTTGAAAAAATTATATGAAAATCAATAGAAGTAAAAACATTTGAAAATTGAGATTTTGAAGAAATGAATAGTTTGAAGAAAATAATATGAAAAACAATAGAAGTAAATATGTTCGAATGAGAAGAATTCGGAGATTGAACTGGATATGAGAGGAGAAGCCGAGCTCTTTTTTTTTTCTCTTAACTAATGGCCATTTAACTTGATGTTTTGATTTTTGTTTGATTTTTTAACTTTAAATTTGATTTTTTTAATTCGATTTTGATTTCGATTTTTATTTTCAAATTTAATTTTTATTTTAATTTATATTTTATTTTGTAAACTATATATATACGAGGGCTATCCAGAAAGTAGATTACGTTTTCGTCTGTGTCCGCTAGGGGCGGGGCTAGCGCGGCCATCTTGGGGTCAAAGCGTTGCGCAGCTCAGTCTGCATCTAGCCGTGCTAGTGAGAGGTTCGTGCTGTGTTCGTTCAGATACTGTGACGGTTTGAAATGTCTGCGTTAATTGAAAATCCCGCGAGCTGCGAGGTGCGCGCAGTAATAAGGTTTCTGACTGCAAAAAACTGTAAACCGATAGAAATCTATCGGCAGCTTTGTGAAGTGTATGGGGACAACATTATCACTGAAGGTGGAGTGCGTCAGTGGGTCATAAGATTTAAAAATGGCCGAACCAATGTTCACGACGAAGATCGAAGTGGGAGACCCAGCATAGTGAACGCCGAACTTCTCGAAAAAGTCGATGCTAAAGTCCGGGAAAATCGAAATTTCACAATAACGGAACTTTCTTTAAGTTTTCCAAAAATTTCGCGAAGTTTGGTGCACGAAATCATCAGCGAAAAGCTTGGTTACCACAAGTTTTGTGCAAGATGGATTCCAAAAATCTTGACAGAGGACCACAAAAATCAGCGAATGGCTGCAGCGTTGAACTTTTTGGACGCTTACCATAAGGATGGTGACTTTTTACTCGATCGCATCGTTACTGGTGACGAAACATGGGTGAAACACGTGAACTGTGAAACGAAATTGCAATCAATGCAGTGGGGGCACACAAGTTCTCCCCAAAAACCCAAGAAATGCATGCAAACAATGTCGGCAAGGAAGATCATGGCGACTGTTTTTTGGGACAGAAAAGGTGTGATTTTGGTGGACTTCCTGGAAAGAGGCACTACAATAAACTCTCAAAGGTATTGCCAAACTCTCCAAAAACTCAGAAGAGCAATTCAAAACAAGCGCAGAGGAATGTTGAGCTCTAAGATCTTGTTGTTTCACGACAACGCCCGGCCCCACACGGCAAATGTCACTCGTAAAGTTCTTGAATCTTTTAAGTGGGAGTTGTTTCCTCATCCACCGTACAGTCCCGACCTGGCACCGAGCGACTTCCACCTATTCCCAGCAATGAAGAAGTGGCTGGCTATGCAGCGTTTTGATGACGACGCACAGCTGCAAGAAGAGGTAACGGAGTGGTTGAAGGCGCAGGCGGCCGAATTTTTCGACGAAGGAATTTCCAAGCTCGTACATCGCTACGATAAATGCCTTAATTTGTATGGTGACTATGTCGAAAAGTAGTATTTGAGTGTGGCTTTCATCTGTATATAATAAAAAAATTTTCCTATACTTTGTTTATTTTTTATTCCAAAACGTAATCTACTTTCTGGATAGCCCTCGTATATATATATTTTAAGGTACCTTAGTGTATGTTTATACATTAATGATTATTTCCTATCAGCATTGGCAGCACATTTTTTCTTTCTGATCATGTTTAATTCATTTCCTTTTCGGATGCAGCTTTTAAGTTTTGGCCATTTTTGATTGTATATATTTTTACATATAGTGCATACGTATTCTATATAGTGTATATATATTATATATAGTGTATATATTTTTGTATTTTAAATGTGTTTGCATGTGTGAGCGAATGTGCGAATGAATGATTTGTGATTTCCTGGCTGAGCCGAGGAAGGGAACTGGTACCTGGGAATCACAAAACCCCTCGGTTGATGACGCCATGAATGAAATCTCCAGATGCCGGGAAATGATCATTAAATGAGCGTTTTGTAATCTCAACTTATGATCCGGAAAAGTCCCAAAATGTTTTTTATTATTGCATTAAATGTTGTAAATGTGTCATGAATTAAATGCATGTGTTTGATAACCTTACATAATAGGATCACGTGCACTAAAATCGTATTAAATGTGTATATTGTTAGAAATTTTATTTTAGAAGTTATTGATACGAAGCAAAAATGAATAATGTGAAGATCACGTCTTGTGAATATATTTTTACTTTTAAAGGACTGTAGAAGTGAAGTCGCGACACTCGACTTGAAACTTTAACTTTTTTAGGGTCCTTCCTTGATGTCACATTTTATTTTAGGAAATTTTTTAGCAAACTAGTAAACAAACTGCGTTGGTATGCAAATTGCATCGGCAGATGAAAAAAAAAAAATGTTAATGGGGTGTATTTATTTAATACACCGGACTGAATGGTGGGGCCATCAACTTAAAACTAAAAATTATTTTGTAAAAATCAACGAAGCCCAAAACGCGGGGAAAAGCGACAAACGCGTGAAAATGAACCGAAACTTAACCACCGTCGTCTTCTACCAGCGTAATTAGGAGGTCACAGGGTGATCAGGAGGCGAAACCGTGAGGCGGTGGGAGTTCGGAGGTGGATTACGAGCCAGGGAAGGAAAGGTCGGGAGGCGAAGGAAGCTGCGTTCCCTCCGACCCTTCCACCTCTTATCAGTGAACCGGCATTATCTCCTTACTTATGCTAAGTCTGATCATGTTTTTCAACATATCTACAATTTATCACAAAGTACCAAGACATTGGATTGCCCAGCGTTAATAACAGTCAGCAGGGTCTACATACTGTCTCAATTTCAGGTTAGTATAAGAGTTGCGTATCTAATAGACATTCTTGAATTCTTTTTCACATACTTTCAGATATAAAAGATTGCATTGTACTGAGCATACATAGGCATGGTCAGGCCCCGACTTGAATGCTTTATGCCCAGGGCACTTTCGAATTTTCATGCTCTCTTTGAATGTTTGATTTAATTTATACAGTGACGTTCTTACCACAAATGTCCTCCTGTCACGCGGGGCGGTAATTTGTGGTGTCACCCCATACCACTCTCTCAACCTTTATAAAAAAAAACTTCATATACTAAAAAATATATACATAGCAGATAAACAATACTCAATGGCAGATTTACCAAATCGCAAATTTCGCATATACGAGGGACACTCCCTCTCCCCTCCCCAACACGACATAGGAGTTACAAAGAGTACAAAAAGTTTCAGTGGAAATATTGTACGTAATTTTGTTCATTCATAAGGTATTCCCAGGGACGCATAAAAAAACTTTACATAATTTTTATTTATTATATCTCTCACTTTAAAAGTTTCAACTTCGCATTTCTAAATTAATTATTAGTTGCGTCGATTCTCCTTTCAATCAAAGTATTTAAATATTATTTACATAAATTTCTGATACCGTGCGAATTTATAAAATTAAGACATGTTAATTAAAAATGAACTATTACTAAAATTTTAAACACAGCATTCTGTAAAACAGGGTTTTTGAGCACACATCATAAACCAGGCCACGTCATTAACCAAACTATTTGAATTCTTGTCAATAAATATCTTTATTTATGAAATGCCACTATGATGCATAATATTTAGAATTTATTGGTAATTTAAAAAATCGCATCAAAATCGATAAATATCGGATAGGGGTTTTTTTTTCAGTTCTCTTTCTTGAAGTCTGTGTTGTAACTGCTTTTTGTTTCTTTGTCATTTATTTTACTCATGCTTTCCTTTTAAATTTCAGGTGTGATCGTGATTTCGTGAAAAAATACCTGTAAGTTTTAAAAGAGAAAACTGCGACCGAGGGGGGGGGGGAGCCATTTAAACTGTTAATTAGTCTAAAAATAATTTTAAGATGAAAGCATAAAGTCGTACAACAGATTTTATCCCTCGCAAACATTAATAGAATAAAGAAAATTGCATTTGCTACTGAAGGTACTACTGATAGGAATTTAGCTGAATATGCAATATAAACCTCCTAATCAACACAATATGAACCGATTCAAAAATATCATGTATTCATTTCCTGAAAAAATAATTAAAAATGCTCTTAATAAGCTTAATATTTGATGTGATTTGTATGGTAATGAGAGGGGACATAACTAGTTAATTACCAATAATTTTGATGGAATCTCTCGTCTTGCCAATGGAAAATATAGGCATTGTTTAATAAATAATTTCATTTTAATTTTGCAATTTTAAGTGAAACTTTAAAGCAATATTTTATTAAAACAATAACTGAAATTTTTTAATATTTTCAGCTGGATAATCCAACAAAAAAAAAAAAAAAAAAAACTGCAGTATCTGCAAAAATCAGAAGTAAGCTTAGAAATAATGAAGATGTTGAAGGAGAGGACTTTTTTTTGGTTTATATACATTGCCTTCTGTAGCTACCCATAAGAACCATACACTGGGAGAGATTTCTACAATTACAGAACCAGTAGATCCCACAGTGCGTTCAAAAATAAAAGAGTTTGTACGTGAAGCGTGAAGGAAAAAGAAATGCATTGGTTATGTCTGAACTCTTTGAAATATTTGTTACAACAGATATAAACCAAAATGACAAAAAGAGAAGACGTTTTTTTCCTGACATTCACACTATTAAAGAAATGATTAAAGAAGGTAAAAGAGACATCGGCCATAGCAAAATAGATATAGAAAATTCTGAAAAGTTGCTGGAAACATATGACAAAAGTAATTTTTTTTCGTCCATTCAACAAGGATACAATGAATGATGGAAATAGATTTCAAATAATCACTTTTTAGTTTGTGTATCAAAACAGTTACATGGGGAGACTTTATCGTCGCTATGCTGAGGAAGCTGTTTTACTTGATGGCACTTACCGTGTTTGTAAATTTGCTATTCCACTGTATTTTCTTGTGGTAAAGACTAAGATTAATTTCTAAATAGTACATAGTTGCATTAATAATGTCACAATATGAAACCACAGCTTTCATATATGAAGCACCGGAAATCGTGAAATCATGGAATGGGGATAATTATCCACAGAATGCCATCGTCGACTTTGCAACCGAAGAAATATCTACATTAGAAAAAGTTTTCCCAGGAATTGAGGCGTTCATTTGCAGTTTTCACAGGAAACAAGCTTGGAATAGATGGCTCTCCAGAAGCCATAATGCTTCAATCAATAAAGAACAAGCGTTTGCTCTTATTTGGCGTGTAGCGAATGCACCAACTGAAGAAAGGCTACAACAAGCTTTAAAAATTCTAATAAAATGCAGACTTCTATGAATTGACACCATTAAAAAAGTATTTTGAGGGCACGTGGGAGCCAGAAATTCGAAGATGGGCCCTTGGCTTATAAGCCAGACAGCATGCTATTAAATACTAATAATGGCGTTGAAAGGTTAAATGAAGAACTGAAGTACAGCATCCTTGATAGGTATAAAAATTGCCATTTATAAGAAATTATAAATGTCTTAATTATATGTTCTTACCCCAAAGATATGATATTTATCTTCGCAATAACCTCAGAATGTCTGCAAAGCACATGAAACATAGTGAGCAAATACCATCCTATCTACATGAGCGCCTTAAGTGGTTTATTGAGCACATACAGGAAAAGCTTGAAAAACTTCATTTTGATGATACAACATGTGTTCAAATAATTGATGAAGGATCATTTATTGTGTCGTCACAGTGCAGAAAAAAAGTAGCACTGTTAAATTCAACAAGGACAGACGCAACTGTTCTTGTACTTGTGTGAGTACAGAAAAACTCGTTTACTATGTAAACACAAAGTGTAGATGTGAAATTTGAACTATACCATACAAGTCACATCCATAAATGGCTGTTATCTAATCCGTTTGAACCATTTCCAATAGTACGATTGCTTTTCGCTCCATATTAAAAGGAATCTCAAACTGAACCATTTCCAATAGTATCTAATTCGTTGTTTTGTAGTATAAGGAATTATTTGATAATGATTGCAATCAAATTGACTCTGACACAATCGACCTAGATCATGAATCAATGATCAGGATGAGATACCACAAGAAATTCATGAGAAAACCCAAGGTGCAGTAGTATATGGAGAGTTGGAAAAAAGGGGAAGTAAAGGGGAATTAATGAATACTATTCACAAATAAGAAAGTTATGTTCTATCCTGTGGATGCTACCTGAAAGTGCATTATTAGAGTTAGAAAAAGATTTAACAGATCTAGCAGAAAAGATGCAAAATAAAGTTAAGATGATTCGACAGGATTACCTTTAGAAATTAATGAGTACAGAAAGAACTGCAGTGGTATGCAAATGGATAAGATGGAAAAAAGTTGAAACAAGTAAGGCAAGCAAGGATGCAACAGAAGATAGCGTTGAAAAAGGAGTATGAAAAACTTAAAGCTTGTGCTAGAAGAGGATTAGCAGGAAGAGTAGGAATGCGAGCAAATGCAATAAGACAGGCATTCAAACAAATTGTGATTGAAAAATAGTAAAATAATAAGTTGATTTATGTCATTTGATTTAAATTGCTGAGACCCTGCCATAAACACTAGTTTAACTTATCTAAAACAGTGTAAATAAAAATGATATTATTTATAATTAGCTGCGTTGTCCGTTCTACTTTGAAAATAAAAATTGTGTCAAGTGATGTATATTCAACAAGACTTGAATAAAAGAAAAAAAAAAAAAAACATCATGCGAAATTTCCTTTTCAAACAATGGCGACAGATGGATTTGCAAAGTGTAATCATGGAAACACAAAACAAAATAAGTTTATGAAGAAAAATAGAAAAGAAACAATGGATTCAAAAAGCGTAACCGTGGAAACGCGAAAAAAAAAAAAAAAAAGGTTAACAACTTGAATGCAGATGAGATTTTTCGAACTTGATTTAAAAAGGCTAGCACCTTCTTTTTTTTTTGAGATAGAAGCTTAGTTTTTCGACCATGGGTCGAGTTAGATCTGGAGTAAAAATGTCGCTTTTCCAATGGTGTCAGAAAAAAATCTGTGGGACAGTTTCCTCATTTTTACTTTCTTCTATATCTAATATATAGAAGAAATAATTGGATTCGTGCGAATCTTAGAATTTCGAAGGATTCGAACCTTTTGAGGTGTGCTGAGTCCATTTCGACTATTTTTGGAAAATGTCTGTCTGTGTGTGTGTGTCACGTCTGTGTGTGACTAGTTTCTTGTGGCCGCTCTACAGGAAAAACTACCGCATGAAATCGAACGAAATTTGGTACACATATGTGCCCCTATGTGAACTTGTGCCCATTGGTTTTTGGCGCGAATTCCTCCAAGGGGGGTGGAGCAATGGGACGTTTTTTGAGTTACGCGTGCTTGCTATTCCTCAGGAAGTAACTGGAGGAATCAAAAAAAAAAAAAATTTGGCCCATATGTTGCCATTAACAGGAACAGGTGCTGATTCAATTTTGGTGTCAATAACTCAAACGGGGGTTGAGCTATAGAACGTTTTTTGTCGTCAATTGTGACTGCTGTTTCTCAAGAAATAATGAACGGAATGAAAGAAAAATTTATCGGCGAGTAGCCCTTAGTGGGTATAAGAGCTGATTTTATTTTGGTGTCAACACCTAAAAAGGGGGTAGCGCAATCGCCCGTTCTTCTTTTCCATTGTGAGTGACCTATCTCAAGAAGTAATGCTACGTTCTGGTTGAAATTTGGAATATATGTGAATCCATATGTAAACAGGCTTTGGTTCAATTTTGACGCCAATCGCTCCAAGTGTTGATTTTTTTTTTTTTTTTTTGCGAATAAAAGTAGCTTTATTAATGCAACAATAAGAAAGATAAATCGTAATAGATTGTCGTCTGCGTATTTCTCGTGATTTTAATTGTATGGAAAGGAAATATTGTCTCAATGATCTAAAATTTTTAACTGTTGCCATCTTATGTTTGTTAACAAATAAAATATTTGTAATTAATTCAAGCAAGGCTTTTAAAATAACAACTTTCGCTCTTTGCTTTGCTTTTGCAATAATTCGGACATTGGGATGGTCGTCAAGTTTTTTGCATGTGTAATTTTGTTTTTGTTGGGAATATTGCTTCCTCGTCAAGCATGGGGAGAGATCAGAAAAAACAAGAAAAATATAGAAGAAAGTATCGTGATGGCCACAACATACTAGTTTATTGATAGATTTAATGAAGAAAGTAATGCCTATATTTCAGCTAAGCCTAAACAAATTCGAAATAAAAACATAAATAACTCCCCCCGTAATTAAGTTAAAGCAATGAAACAAATTGCGTAGAACGCGGATATCTAATCTAAATGGAGTCGACCGTTTCGAGGAGTTCCGTATTAGCCGCTATCAGCGCATAATTCTTTTAGCTGGATCATTATCGGCCATTCTAGTTCATGTTTGGGAACGAGTCAACCTCAACAGTACATATTCTTCATACCACAGACTGAGAAAACACCAGGAAAGTAACTTTTCATTTATTGTTCAGGTATATCAAAGGACTATGCTTTTGTATTTATAACTTTAATTTAAGGCTATTATATTTAGTCCAAAGATTCAATTATTCTCTTCAGTTGTTTGCTGGCCCAGAAGCGGCATTGTAAATATTGCAAACAAAAGATTTTTTTATTTAAAACGTCATCTGTCTGAGTTTAAAACTAACCTAAATTGAACGGACAAGCATCGTACACAGGACTTACAGGAACAAACTGAAAATTTCAGCGAAATCAGCAGGGTAGTTATCGAGTTTTGCGAGTTGAAACACACAGATGCTTTTTGGAGACTTCATTTTATACCATATAGAGGTAATTTAGATTACTTAAGTGATTTCATATTAAAACTATTCGTTTTAATGTTAAAAATATTCGTTTACTCAAAAAATTGCATCTAGCATTTTAATTTAATCTTTATTTTATTTAAATTATTTTGTAGCGGACATATTCAAAACCACACTGCGCGATTCAAAACCTGTCTGCTATTATTTCCTTATCGACCATGTTACTTTACTGAGATTAGGCCACGCCCACGCTGGAACTGCTCACTTCCGGTTGTGTCTCTAGTCACGTGATGTATAATATTTAAACCCTGCTTAATCCGATATTCCTTCGACCTACTTGGTCCAGTTTTTGTTGAGTCCCCATTGCAGTAAGCATTATAGTGGTGGAACACTCTTCCTTTACTGGGCGCCTATGCTGGTCTTTTTTCTTTGATAGCTACATGCTGTCGATCTCGTAATATGCTCACCTTCTTTTCTGCCACGTTGGGACTTCCAGGTGGAGGGTGGTTTCTACACCAGTGGCCACTTTCCGATCCGGATAACCTCTACTGTACGTTGCGGCCATCAGCAGCATCAGCAAGCTCGACTTCGCATTGATCGAGCTGATTGGGCAGCATTTACCCAGTTGGCAGAAATAACATCGGAAGACGTGACTGATATTGATATCGATGTAGCGGTAAAGCGAGTAACCGACATTATCTTAAACGCAGCGAACGCTGCTATACCAAGAACCTCTAAAGGCAGGATGAAATTTCCTAAGCTTTGGTGGAACTTTGATTGTCAGGAGGCTCATAAGAAGCAAAAAAAAAAAAAGGCATGGAACACATTTCGTCGTTATCCAACCACACAAAATCTTGTTGCACTTAAAAGAGCTCGTGCTGAAGCTCGAAGGATTCGACGAAAGAGCCAGCGGGACTCGTGGCAGGCCTATGTCAGCACAATCACGACGTCCATCCCATCAACGACCGTATGGTGTAAAATAAAAAAAAATGTTGGCAACTACAATACATCTTGTGCACCAATTCTGGAGAAGAATGGTCGTATTTTATCCGATTTATTAGTATGACTTTTTTTCCTTACTTTAAATTTGATGCAGAAATTCTACGACAGGGCTGTATAGAATTTCACTCACAGTTTATGCCAACCTTAAAAGTTGACCCTTTTATGTAAGAGTTATATTAAAAAATATAAAAAGATTTTTAGGCAGGTTTTATATTTAAAAAATATTCTTATACAATTGTTATTATTAATTTTTAAAAGGTATGTGACAATTGTCTCTGCATGTATGGCTGTGTTTTGAAGTTTACATATCCGCCCCGATACTATTGTAATGATACCCGTGTCTGGATACACTAACAAAACGAAATACTCAGCCGATTCTATTCGGTATCGATGGAGACTTCGTGAATCCCCGTAAGGGTGTTACGATGTCAGCTCTCCGCGAGCAATCAGAAAATACAAGGTCCGGCTATTAATTTCCAGCACTGACGTAACTGTATGAGAACGAAAAGCCAGAAGATGGCGCTTGCATATTGAAGAGCATTTTCTTGCGCATGCGCAGTGCAATCGGCACCATTTTGAAGTTAGTGGTTCTGGTGAAAAGGCGCATTCAAACGTAGCTCTTCAAGTCTTGTTGTCACCATAATGCGAACTTTTTCAATTGTTTCTAACGTGCGTACAGACTGCGGTCGGCCTGTGTGGGGATCATCATCGACGCTTTTGCGCCCGTCCCAAAAGTGTTTAAACCATTCAAAAGTTCAAGTGAACTTGTTCTAACATTTCGTATGTTTCTGCAGCTGTCTCGCCCAATTTGAAGCAAAATTTAATGTTAATTCTTTGCTCCATTTTCACTTCGACGACAGGAATTTGAAAGATACGTTTTAATGCGCTTTTCCACGAGAATCACTTACTTTAGAATGACGCCGATCGCAGTGCACATGCGCAAGAAAACCTCTTCAATGTGCGCAATCATTAGCGCTATCTTTCGGCTTTTCGTTCTCCTACAGTTACGTCAGTCCTGCAAATTAATAGCCGCACCTTAAAAGACGAATAGATTTCGTATGAAGGGGTTCAGAGTAGTCGAAATTTGGGAGCATAATTTTAGAAAGTGAAAGAAGGAAGATCCTCGCCTTCAAGACTTTTTACAATTACATTCCATTCAGGACCGGTTGCACCCAAGAGGAGCCTTCTTTGGAGGAAGAACAAGTGCTTTGAATCTCTTTTACGAGGGTACTGCGAAGTATATTGACTTTACGTCATTGTATCTTTGGGTAAGATTCTATTTGAGTTTTATTTACTTTATTCTTGCTTAGTAAATTCCAACTGATTTCATTTCCTTCTCCTTATTTTCAAAGGTCAAGAAATACTGTTCCCTTGTCAAACATACTACGATAATTTCAAAGGGATTTTACGACATCGAGCAATATTTTGGATTCGTTGAGTACCTCCTCGTGGGGTGTATTTGCAAGTGCTACCTTGCGGAATCCAAGATAAATGTTGTTCCCTCTTTGTCATACGTGTGCCGAGAACACGCAGCATTACTCATGTACACGGTATTAACGGGTACATAGGTAAGCGATGTATTAAAGCTCGCAAAGAAAAAAGGATAGCAAATATCTTACGTAAGAGACATTTTTTTAAAAAATACTTTTTTTTTTTCAAATACATTTTTAAGTGATTTTTTTTTTTCTAAATATGTATGAAGTTTATCATTTAACCAGTTCATCCAATGTGCTGTTTCGTGAATACATTGGCCTATTTCTTAAAATAAAACAGGAGAGCAGTGGCTGGCCTCGAGAATGCAGCACGGCAAGTGCAAAGAGGGAGTACATACTTCGTTATGAGGCCAAATAAGGAAAATGACTAGACAGCAACGCCATTTCGAAAAACCCTGGTAGGAGACAAGTAGCCAAACTGGCTCTAAAAAGCTTTTGGCGGCAGTAAGATTCATATTTTCTCTCTTCTCTTCTATTAATGTGTATCGTAACCCAATCGTTTTTCTCTAAACTAAACTATTTACAGATTTTGCACGAACACAAAGAAAACCAGTTTGGTGTTCGTTAACAACGTCCTTTCATTCAACAAATATAGTAAATTTTCACTTAGAAGAGAGAAGTTTTGATCGAGTTTTACTTTGTGTACAAATAACGTTTTAATTGTTTATGTTATCGTGTATTTTCGGATCAAAGATATTTTTATTCTATCTGACGAGCTGCCCACCCTGCAGTTTGTTTTTGCTTTCGAGTTTGTAAAGCAGGACACCAGCACCAATATTTTTGTAGCTGCTTTCACAATTGCATTGGCGCGATTGAAGTTGTATGAGGAGATGGATAAATTAGGGACCCACGTACTGTATCAAGACACAGTTAGCTTCATCTATGCGAGTGCTGGAACCAACGACCCCTCTTGGAAACTTTTAGGGGATTTTACGGATGAGTTGAACAGTGGCTCTATCTCAAGTTTTGTGTCTGGTGCGTATTTTCAATTTTTTTCCTGGAAAATCAATCCTAATTTCGTTTTTCATTCGTGATTTTCTGACTTTTTTTCCATTGAATTCCAGGTGGCCCGAAAAACTACGCATACAGGACAAGAAGCGGAGAAACTTGCTGCAAAGTACATGGGTTTACTCTAAACCACAGGAACATCCTGCTTCTCAACTTGGACTCAATGAGGCAACTGGTGCTAAACTTAGACGAACCCTTCTGCCTCAACATACATAACCCGGCTAAAATTTACAGAGAACCAAAGAAAAGAAATTCATCCATAAAATAGAAAATAAGTTGTGCAAAATAATATACAACAAAAGAGTGATTCAACAGGACTATACCTATGGGTACTACCTACTACTATGGGACCTATGGGTACTACACTTTTTTTCGGTTATATAAAATATAAAATTAGTATTACTTTAAAAACTGTTGTTTTTTTATAGCTTTCCTAGAATAAATTTAATGCATTGATGCCAGACCAGCATTTTACCAACTAGATAAAACAGCAGCATAAAGCTTTATGCTGCCCTTTAGCTTCTTCAATCAACGAAAATATGGAATGTGGTACAAAGGTGTTTAATGCAGATATAAATGAGCAGTCTGAGAATGTTGCAACAAAACCAGTAAAAAAGAGTGGTCCATCTTCTACTTATCGAGGAGGATCACGACGTACAAAACGAAGAATATCAAGTGTAATTGCAGAAGAAGATCAAACTTACGAATTGGCACATGCTTTTGAAATGAAAAAACCTGGTTCTTTAAATAGTTACAATTTTGACACATGAAAACTTACTCACTTAAATCGCATAGTAGCTATGTATGTAGATTTCGACTTAACTTATAGCAAATATGAAGATTTCAGGCAACACAACAAGAATATAACCGGAACTAATATTTCTGCTCCATACAAGATTATATCCAAGATAAAAAAAAAAGTGCATATCCAAATTTAATAACTTGTTCGGAAGAGGGTGCAAGTGTAGATTTACTCCAACTGTTGGAAGACACAATAAGCAGAATATTGTTGTTTCAAGACATGGATAATTGGAAAAATATCTGCAAGTAGAGTTTAATAGGAAATGGGGTATGGACCGGGGGGAGCCAGTGGTCAACAGAAAACTAGACAAAAATGGAGCTCATGTTCTATTGATAATCTTTTTGATTTGGAAAAATCAGATGACGAAGACCAGGGAGATTCAAGAGAGTTAAACAAAGAAGCTTCTCCTTCTGATGGATCTCTGTTTAGTGTATTGTTCGTCCCCCTCCAATCGAAAACTGAAGAAGAAGTGATTTGGGTAAATGAAACAGCATCATCCATTTTTAATCGTCGACCTATTGATTTTTTTTTTTTTAAGAAACTCCTGATTACGTGCAAAATAGGTACGTATTTTTCACTGATCAATTTAAAAAACAGCCTATCATTTTCAAACTCAAACGTTTTAAATTTACTTTGTATCTTTATTTTGAATGTACAATGATCAATGGCAAGACATGTAATGTTTTAACTAATACAGCTAGCATTAGATCATGCAATATATGTCTTGTGGGACTAGGAAAGATTAACGATTTAGAATTTTTAAGAAGCAGATGTAAAGCTGATCAAAGTAATTATGAATTTGGTTTATCAACTTTGCATTGCTGGATTAGATGCTTTGAATACATAATCCATTTTTCTTAACAATTTGGATTTTAAGAAAGGCTCAGCCTGAACCCAAGAACAGAAGGAAATGAAGGCAAAGACAAATAAAAAAAGTCCAGGATAATATAAGAAGGCATATGACGATACTTGTAGATGTTGGGAAGACAGGATTAGGCACGACAAATACAGATGAAACTATCACGTGTTCCTATTGTGTTTTTTTTTTTTTTTTTTTCTTGTACTTGCAATTTATTGAGGCTACAAAGACAACAAGATTTCGATCGGTACAGCTAATTTTGATTTTGCTTTTCTCGTGTTAGTTGTTTACAAATTATTGCAGAGATATTCTCTTTTTCTACGGATCATAACAGTAACACATTTATACAAAACAATTTGCAAGCGATCCTCTAAGGAAGACTTGGTTGGTTGGTTGATTTGATTTTTATAGCGCAAGAGCCCTTAAGGGCTATACTGCGCCAAACGATATTTTATTATATGTTATTTATTTTTTATTAAAGAATATATTAATTAAACGCATATTTTGAAGAAGAAAGCATATAACTCCAAGTGCAAGTATTAAAAAAGTACAGCCGATAAAAACATTTAAATAATTTGAAGATAAAGACAAAACGGACGAAAAAATATCTTGAAAAACAAAGCAAGGACGAAATCACATAATGAAGAGACAAACACTAAATTAAAAAGGAGAATCCAATCTCCTGGATGAAGGAGTACAGATTGCGATGGGGTGGATCCCCCAGCATCTCCTTCAAAGATGGGTTAAAATTATTAAAATATTTATAACGAATTAGATTAAAATTTGGGCAGTTGCATAAAATGTGCAACACTGTCTGATTTACATCACATGTAATGCATGTTGGAACTAGTTCATGAGTTTAAGAAATATTTGTGGGTGAATCTGGTATGTCCAATGCGAAGTCGAGCAATAAGACTTGTTATCTCCTGGTGATGTTTAATGATTCGAAACTTCTAGTGAAGGGCTGGATAGAATGTAATTTGTTTTCGATTTCTGAATTCCACGTCCTCTGCCAATACGTGTTGAGGCTTACAACGATGGCGTTTTTGATATCATCGAAAGGGACACTATTATCGACCAGGATATTTGCAGCTCTAGCAGCTGAATCGGCTGCCTCATTGCCTGCAATGCCCACGGATCCAACAAAAGGTAATTTAAAAATTATTTTGCACAAGGTTTTTGTGTAAAAGATATGACTGGATGACTATAGGATGGCTATTATTATTGCAGTGAGTGATGGCTTCCACTGAACTCTTGGAGTCAGTGAATATCACCCACTTTTTGAAAACGGATTGGGTTATTGATTGTAGCGATGAAAATATAGCTTTTATTTCTGAAATAAATACCGAGCAAGATGTGTTTAATTTTTCTGCCGTAACTTGATCATTAATTATTGTTGAAAAGCCGACGTGATTGTTTGCTTTTGATCCGTCAGTAAAAGTGTGTTTGTAACCAGAATACTTGCTTTTGATCTCATACAAGACTTGTTGATAAACTGTATCTGCAGTAGTTTGTTTTGGGAATTTTGAAAAATCATTGATTATAGAAGGTATGATTTCACACCATGGTTCAATTAGGGTTATTGTGTTAACGGTTTTGAAATCTGGTAGCTGCAGGTCTGAAAGTACCCGACGCATTCGGATCCCAAATGTTGGAGTCATCGAAGGCCGGTGCAGAAATAAAGCAACATTAGATGGATTAAAAATATGGAGATGTAAAGGGTAATTGGGGCAAGGTTTTGTTCTGAAGTAAAAATTTAGAGAAAGTTTGAGGCGTCTATTGTTTAGAGATTGTTCGTGTGCAAGGATATAAAGACTGTTGATAGGAGAAGTTCGAAATGCTCCTGTGCAGATGCGCAGTGCCTGATTATGTATTGGATCCAGAGCTTTCAGATAGGTTTTTGCAGCGGAGCCAAAAATTTGGCATCCGTAATCAAGTTTTGAGCGTATCAGAGTCCTGTATATTCTTAACAGAGACTCTATATCAGCACTCCAAAAAGTGTTCGCTAAGACTTTAAGGATATTTAATTTTAATGAACATTTCTTTTTTAACTCTTGTATATGCAGTATAAATTTAAGTTTATTATCACCTTTCAACCTCGGTTTATCAACAGGGGACAGAAATGTTTCTTGAAAACAGAATATGGCCGGTTGGTGATATTCGACAAGATCTTTGATGTCTGTGACATTATGAGAGTAACTCTGACAATTCCAAGAGAGAATGCTCAGGGCCATGAAGAGAGAAGGAAGGAGAAACGGCCAGAAGAGAAAGAAACTCAAGAAGGAAGATGGTCCGTCCACCCTTCATCGTCGGATGGCGGAAGGTCTTCAAAATCGACATCCTCGTCCTCCTCTTGGGGAGGGGGTTGTTTAAGTTTGTCAATTTCGGATTTGGTTAATTTTACTTTCTTGCTAGAAAGTAAAAAGTCCTCTTTTTTAAAATTATGAAATTTTGGGGGCCTCTGTTTAGGGGCTACCCCAATTTTTGCGCGCGTTTGGATAATTTTCTTTTTTTCAATTGTTTTCTTCTGTTTTTGGTCAGTTGCTTTGTTCGAAACTAATGTAGCTGAGTAATTAGTACTGGGATTTTGTGCAGTTTGTAATTTAATTTCGTTAGAATTTTTTGTTGTGGTTTAGAATTATTGAGCTGTTTGCTTGTTGATTTAGGTGAGTTCATTAATTTATTGCTGGTTATTGTGTTTACTGGAGGTTCTGTTTGTGTGCTTATAGAATGGAATATTTTTTTTACAGCAGCAGAATATGAAAGTCCAGCTGTAGGTGCACGAGATTGGACAATTTTTCTTGAGTGGTTTTGATGACCTGTATTTCCTCTTCGGATAGCCAGTTTGGACATTTTCTAGAGTACGAGGAATGGTCTCCTTTACAGTTGACGCATTTGAATTCCTTTGAACATTCATTGCTGTCGTGGCCGGGCTCAGCACATCTGGCACAGGTTCCTGTACCACGGCATGACAGCTTGGAATGTCCAAAACGCTGGCATTTAAAGCACCGCAGCGGATTTGGGATGTAAGGTCTCACTGGGCAAGAGAGATAACCAGTTTTGACACGTGAAGGGAGGATAGGCGTGCTAAAGATCAGAATGATATGTTTCGTATTCTGCATTTCGCCGTTGCGTTTGATAGTGATCGTCTTCACTCCACTTACGTGTTGATCTTTCATTTCCTCTAGGATTTCCGTCTCTGATGTAAATAAAAGGTCTGGCTCCGAAATGATACCTCTAGAAAAGTTTAATGTTGAATGTGCTGAGACTGTACAGAGATATGAACCTAGTTGTTTTATATCTAGAATAGGTTGAACTTGTTTAGGGTGCTTTATTTCTACTAATAATTTGCCTGTACGTAGTTTTTAAACTGATTGGAACTCACCGATAAGATTTATTAAGGCTTTATTAATAAGAAAAGGGGAGACAGCAGTAAATGAAAGGTTTTCATTTCTTTTGATAATAAAAAATTTTGCAGAACTAAACGAGTCTTTCTGACGCTCCCCACAAGGGGGAGAAGTGTTCTTTGAGTTTTCATCCATAAACGAACCAGAGAACTAGGGGGAAAAGATGGGGTCTAGCCCCTGTGTAGCCCCCCACACAGAGATAAAGCTGCGTACGACAGGGTTCGCCTGCTATCCCTTAAGTCTCCCGTTTGAGGGACCGACTACCCCCGGACGGTTGGCACACCTTGGCTTAGGGGTTTTTGTCCGAATTTGGTAAGTGTGATGAGGGAAGGAAGGAAACGAAAAGTTCCTTCCCGCCGATATTCTGTTTGAGCAACTGGGGGTTCACTACTCCTCCCAAGAGCTCGCCCCGAACTCACCACACCGCAAGCCCCCCCCCCCACCACGACAAAGTAAACGGACACGGGGGGGGAGGGGCGACGTAATTCAGCACAACGAGTCGATTGGATTGTTTGTCGACGGCCTTGTAATCGATATGCAACGTTGGAGTAAGGAGGACGAAAACAAAAAATGTTGAAGTTCAAGTATTTTGTCCTCATCCTGTCGATAGTAACAGAAAATTATCTATTACTGCAGATGCTCCACACTTACTGAAGAATCATTGCAGACACAAGGTCAAATCATTTATTTAACCGCAGAAGTTGTTCAGGAGCACGGTTTTTCCTCAAATGAAGTATCAATGTTACATATAAAAAAAATGATGTCCTTAGAGGAAAAAGCGAGCTAAAATTATGTCCGCAGCTCAACGACAGTTGCGTAGATATAGGGCATTATGACAAAATGAAAGTTGGTCCTGCCCGTTCTTTAATCAACCATGCTGTAGCAGTAGGATTAAGATATTAGGTGAATATCAATCAGCTTGATAAATCGGCATAGCTACAGCATGGTTTATTGACATCATAGCTAAATGGTTTAGTATTGCAACATCACGAATATTTGCTTCTTCACTGAGCCTTAATAAGCAAAGTTATGAGGAAAATATTGCGTTTCTCAAGACTATATCGTCTGGCTCTTTACAAATATAGGCTTGGCAAGCGGGGTATGAGGAAGCCTTTTCAAGCTGGAATGATCTTGACTACAACTTCTTTATTGTCATTGCAAGAAATGTACTTGAGAGAGTTAAAATTTAAGTTTCTGTTACTGTTGAGGTTTTCTCAAGACGCAATAGAATATCTTTTTCGAACATAAGAATGAAAAATCCCAAATTGCAAAGAATTCAAAACTTGCCTTCGGGTTGTCGTCCTATCGCAAAATTTTAGTCTAGTATCAAAGGAAAAAAATCCCATGATGCTAATGAGGAAACAGGCGCACCTATAATGGTCCTACATTCCCAACAAAATAATTTCCATTCACAGGAAGACACAACTGAAAGTGTTTTAAGTTTCGACATAGATTTTGAAAAGGATGAAATTGAGTTTTTGATAGACGCAACGAACTTTTAAAGACATCTTACATAGAAAAAATATCGTTTGATATTGATTTTGGAAAAATTGATCTACAGATAGACGTAGAAATTCTTGAATTAGAGTTACCAGAAAACGAAGAAAATTTTCTCTACTATTTGCGTGGATCTATTTCGAGAACTATATTAACACTCCGTCGGGTGCAACTGATCTATTAGGCACATCGAATTCTTTAGTTAGCCACGTCCCCTCAATAGCTCATGGAAAAATGTATATTCATTTTCTCAAATAAACTTGTTACATTCGAAAATCATGAAAAACTTTTATTTCTCTTCTTTGGTGTTTGTAGTTGACAATTTTTTTGTAAGAAAATGTGAACATGCGTAGAAAAGATCAGTAGATCAAAGTGTGCCTCCCAGGCTCAATGCGCCCGATCGTGTTTTACAACATATTGCGCCCGACGGAGTGTTAAGCAAGCTTTGTCATATTTGTACAAGTCTAATGTTAGACAATTGCTACAGTTCTAAAAAAAATGTACAAACTTTTACTAAGATGAAATAGTTCAAGACTGATTCTGAAAATTTAATATGTGTTTCAGAAGAAACATATAATGCTATTTTGCATATCAAAAAGTTTTTAAGGTGCAACGAGGAGAAACTCGTTGTTTCTCCTCGTTAGTTAAAGTTAAAGCAGAGTTGGACGTGAAGCAATTAAAATCACTAATCGTTAACTCTGTCATGGAACATTTCAAAGATTTTCTAAACGGTTGCAATTTACTTCCTAAACTTATAGATGTTTTTATCTTCATAGGACTTTCTTTTAAATGCAACAGAAAAACAAAGCATTAGAGATCAAGAGGGCAAAAAAATGTTCTAGCAAAAGCATTTGGATGAGAGTTGCTGCTTCAGATGTAAAGTAAAATAGCCATCCATTTATAAACCACAAGTGTTTCATGAAACTTTTATTGTAACTTTTCCATTTAAACATGCATGAAGTCAATTTATTAAGAAATTGTTTATTCATTTTCCATTGTTTTTGGCAACAGTTAAAAAGCTGATGTATTTTAACTTTATAACTACTATTCTTTTTCATTGTTACTGGCAACAATGAAAACAATAAAAAAACTAAACTAATTTATGAATTACTTTTATTCATTCTTACTGTGATTTTGTGAGTTAATATGACAAATTTCTCATTTTATTCACTGAAATAAAATGATAAAAAAAAAACACATATATATTAATCAAATATCTTACATTTTGACAATATTGCAATAAAAACTTGAAAAATTTCATCGTTATTTTCTGCGTTATTTTTATTCAACATGTAACTTTGACAACGTTTACTTTATTTTATTAAAAGGAAGAAAAAATTACATTGCATATCACTGTCTTACTCATTCTAAGTTTTATTTTAATCCACTTTGTATTGTGAAACTTTAATGTTGAAGACGATTATTAGAATTTTAAGTAAATGCTTTTATTAATACAACTGAAAGCTTCCGAAGAAGTATCGAATTTTTGAAATTCATGGAGAAAATTTGTTTTAATCCGTTAATTATTAATTTAAATATATAATATATACAGTGGCTCCCAAAAGTGTTCGTACACTTTGAAATTTTTTAGTAAAACCAAAATAACGCGAAACTGAATTCGAATTTGAAGTCCAATATTTTTTTTCACGTCATTCCTAAGTCATTTTAAATACCGCCCTGCAGTTTTTTTCAAAATACTGACGGATCTTCTTTTTGAAATGGGTCAAAAAACGAGAGACAGAGAAATAACAAGCCACAAAAGTCATCGTACACTCAAATACTTTCGAATAAATTCATGATTAAAATTATCATATGCCGTTTATTTAATATTTTTGCATTGTGTTGACCCTTAAAAGTTATTTGGCTTTAATTTTTTGTTAATTTATTCCTTAATATTGTGCTTACTATTTTACAATGGCTGGTATTCGTAAAAAACAACAAACACCATTCGAAATTTGATTTTTCTCCTCACGGTAGCGGTAAATTGGTTTAAAATGTCTGAAAATTAGATAATTTATACCATTCCATAGTAAAGTGCTAGATAAAATGCTTTAAAGAAAAGACTCGGACTGAAAACAAGGTAAGAAAAGGTCAATTGGCAAAGTTAACAAAGCGTGATCGGAGATTTAAAGTTTAAAAAAAATTATGAAAATACACATTTGAGTGCTGTAAATGTTTCTTCAGAAATAAATGAAAAATTTTACTTTTAATTTTCGCCTAAAATTGTTCACTAAGTTCACTGATTAGCTGGATTAAATGGGACCTCTTCCCGCAGAAAGTTTCTTGGTCGTGCGAAAAACAGAAAGCTTACGCTTTTTGTCGCAAAATCAATGATAAATAAGCTCAAAACGTTTTACAATTACGTCTTACTTACAGATAAAAATGAATTCAACCTTTTTGGTTAAATTGTTGTATAACTGTAAGTAGAAGAAAAAAATTGGAACTTAATCTTAAGAACTTAGTTGGATCAGTTAATCAGGAAGGTGGAGGTGTGATAGTGTGAGGATGCATATCAGCATCAGGACTTGGTAGTTTGGAATTTTTTGATGAAATAATGAATCATGCCGTTTCTGTAAATATTTTAAAAACCAAATTTTGAACTCTTAGCCAAAAAGTTGTTTATTGGAAACAATTTTGTTTTTTTATCAAGATAACGATAAGAAGCACACGGTTTTCAACATTTGCGTCTAGTACCTCGAAAATTGTCCTAAAGTTTAGAAAATACCCCCCCCCCCCCCACCAACAATCTCCAGATTTGAACTTAATGCAAAATATTTAGAGATATCTGGAGGATAGATTACGAAAATACGGCTTTGAAACGAAAATAGAGGTAGAAACAGTAAGACTCTCAAAGTGTGATTGAACACTTACTCAGAAATTACGCAAGAAAAGAAAGAAAAAAGAATGAAATTTATTCCCAGGCGTTTAAAAGATGTTGTTGATACTACATGATATTCTACTAAATAATAACTTAATAAAAAGTTGGATTATTCAATAATATATAGATATTTTTTTAAAGTGTACGAAGACTTTCGTGAGATAAAATTTCCGGCACTGTATCTTCAGTGAAGAACAGGGCTAGAAAAATCTTTAACATTTTATACGCCTTGCCGGGCATGTTTGTCTAAAAGATACATGCCCAGTTTTCCTCATTATATATCAATAAAAGCATTTGGATTTGTCATACAGCATTAATCAAACAAATTATTTTTATATAAATCATTAAAAAAAAATATTTTGAATAAATAGTACATAATAAGTCGTCGTTAAGTTTAACAAAACTCAAATTATATAACGGGGGGGGGGGGGGGATCGCTTCCACGCAAACCGGAAACAGCACACCATCTTAGCAGTAGGGCTTGAAATAAATTTTGAGTTCCAAGTAAAGTTACGGTAATTTTTCAATAAAATACGAAATAATAAAGTTTAGAAAAAATATTTGATCAAAAAACTACACGCCTGGCCAGACATGTAAGGGTAAAAGATTCATGCCCGATCAGAATTTTTATATGTCCCGGGCATGTCGGGCTGTGTAATTTTCGAGCCCTATTGAAGAACCTTCCCGTTATAATTATGATTGAAAATGAACTTAGGTATGCTTAAAAATAGCATTAATGTAAGTATTTACATTTCTGAGTGTGCATCGGCTCCATTGTTTATCCCTTCTTGCTGTAGTGCAAAACAATGGGGACAGTGCATTCCCCAGAATATATACATTAATGCTATGTTATAAGCGCACTTAAGTTCATGTTACTCTTAACTATATATGAATGAACGTTGAATAATATGGTGAAATTCTTTCCTGACGATCTGTGATGTGACTCTGACGGTAAAATATGATGAATCTTCTGTTCTTTTTTATGGCATTAAATTTTTTTGAGCATGGGTTTTGTAGGAGTGAGTCCTATACTCTGGTTCAATGCTGAAAAATAAGTGAAAAAATTGTAAAACAAACCCTTAGGGAAAAAAATGTTTTGATAATTTAAAAGATATTTTAGGAAGGAATATCCCCATGAGTCTCCAAACTTGCTCCAAATGCTCGTGCTTTTGAACTTAGCACCTTTATAACCCCCCAGAAGAGTGTCAATAGCTAATAAAATGCTCCCGTTTCCTCCAAACAATTGAAAAATGAAAAAAAAGGGGGGGGGGAGGTGCCATCTCCAAAAAGTGGGACGCGATGAAGGAAAACGGTGGTCATATTTGGGTTTAGGGGAATTATTTTGCATGAGAATCAGCTAGTATGGTTTCAGAAACATTTTAAAGGGAGGTTTTGCTGCACAGTGTATTTACTATACATTTGTTTTCCCTTTTCTGATAGTTATGATATTCTATGGACAAGGGCAAAAAGAAAAGACATTCCAGACAAAGGTACAGAGTACAACGTAGAGTACAAGCTGCACTTTCTGTACTACAGTCTGACAGTTCAGATGATAATTCAACTGAAGTCCCTAAATCACTTCATGACAGAATCTTTGTGGAAACTAACAGACTAATAGCCCAAACAGTGATGACTGTAATTCTGGTTATTTTAGATTTAATAACAATGATGAGGACTCGGAAATAAACATCACTGAGGATAAGTCATGGATAAGCAGCAGTGATGATGAAATTACTTTTAATGCGTTTTCTGATCAGATATCATTTTCTGATGATATTCAGGAATGAGCATTGGAAGAAAACACAACGCAAAATACTTTGAGTCGTTTGCCAACAATATTTAGAAAACATAATATTGGAGACTTGCTGAAAGATGCCCACACCTTATTGAGAACCTCTCGAGTAGCCAATGTACAAACTGTTGGGTAGTGAGGATTTTATATACCTTAGAAAACAAATTATTGATGCTCTCGAAAAAGTGAAACCATTCCATCAAGCATCAACTTAGTTGCTAATGTTGATGGCTTACCTATGGCAAAGAGCAGTAATGCTCAGCTGTGGCCAATTCTTATCAAAATATCTGGCGAATCTATTTCTGGGAAAGATTTAATTTTTCCTGCTACTCTTTATTATGCTGAGCATAAATCTCAGAGCTTAGATTTTTTAAATGAATTTGTTGTTGAAATGTGTAATTTGATCAATGATGGCAATTCCTTTCGTGGTTCGTTGATTAACAGTACACTAAAAGCCATAACATGTGATGCATCAGCTCGCCCTTTCATAACTGGAACGAAAGGGCATACAGGCTATTTTGGATGTCCAAAATGCCTTATGGAAGGAAAACACGAGGATGGAAGAATGAGTTTTCCAGAAAAAAAATTGTAGCCTTAGAACGGATGAAGGCTTCAGGCAAAGACATCAACCGGAACACCATGTCGATCATTCACCTCTGGAAAACCTAGGCCATTTCAACATTATCGATCAAATTCCATTGGATTATATGCATGTCGTATGCCTAGGAGTAACACGCAAGTTGATAGTTCTATGGTTAAAAGGCGGTTTGTCTTATCGGTTGCCTGGGCGCAAAACCATTGAACTATCAAATTTGTTGAAGAGGTTAAAAGATTTTGTCCCCACGTAATTTGCTCAAAAGCCTAGAGCTATTCAAGAAGTAGATAGGTGGAAGGCCACAGAGTTTCGCCAGTTTCTTCTATATACTGGACCTATTGTGCTGGTAAGTGTTGTAAAACCAGAAGTATTTGTCAATTTCATGGTTTTGCATTGTGCTAGATTTATTCTATGCTCTCCAAAATTATGCCATGAGTTAAATTCTTTTGCAAATGAATTATTGCTTTCATTTGTTAAATCCTATATCATTATTTATGGATCTTATTTGGTATCGTATAATGTACACGTTTTAATTCATTTGGCATCGGATGTTATGAAATATGGTAATTTAGATTTGTCCAGTGCATTTGAAAATTATCTAAGAAAATTAAAAATAATAATAAGAAAGCCAACTAAAAGGCTTCATCAATTACATAACAGACTCTCTGAGCTCTCATTTCTCAATAAAACTATTCCGTCAAGAGGATGTATATTTTCAGGGAGGAAATTCAAATGGGTGGCTGGTTGTTCTGGTTCAGAATAGCGAAGTATTTATTTTTAGGATTTTGTTATTACCATTAACCAACCTAAAAGCTGTTGCATACTAATGGATGACACAGTAGTTTTGGTCTGGAATATATGTCATCGAAATGCAGTCAGAGTTATTATTGGGCAAGCTTACAAAGTAAAAGCTGATTCTTTTTTTTTCCTTTCCCTTGCTTTTTCTCTCTATTAGGGATTTACAAAGTTTCAGAATTTTCAGACCTCTGCTGTTGGGACACCAAATTAATAAAAGGGAAATGCATAAGGTTCAAACAAAATGAAAGTAACATAATTTAGCCGTTGCTACACTGTATGAGGCAGTAAAAATTTTCCGTGTTTATTGGGAGTTCCCAGGGTTGTCTAGTTCTTTCCTAAGATAGTCTCATATCATTTGTAAACATTTTCGTAACTCGAAATTATTAAAAGTACAGAAGTTTATAATGTTAAATAAATATTTTCCCCCTTTTGAGCAACATTTTTGTATCCAAATAGCATGCATGTGAGTGCACAAAAATATGTGAAATACTTGAGCTCTTTTTTTTTTTTTGTCCAGTCCTAAAAAATACAGCGATATTGGGTTTCATAACAAAGATATTTTCTTTTTATTTTTCCTTTTTAAAGAGTTCATTTGTATCTCAAGTAGAGAGGGAACGAAGCTTCGGCTTGGCCAAATCATGAGCTGTGATTCAGCCACTTCGGCCTGAAACAATTTATGTTGCAATATCTTATAATTTCATTAAAAATAAATTTTAAAATTATGCTATATAAATACACTACATTAAACATTTTTCAAATATTTCTAGCTTTGAAACTTATAACAATAGTGATGTTATTTATACAGAGGCAGATGTGCAACTAATGTGCATCCTTAAGTAATTTGATTTAAAATTATACTTTTTTAATAATTGTAGGTACCATATTTTAGTTTTTTAAATAGATGCATTAATCTGTCAACATATTTTAACATATTTTGTAGTCATTGATTAAGATTATCAACAATAAACCAGGACTAAAATATGTAAACAATTACTATCAGTACATAAATTAACACTATATTTTAATTTAAATGATTATTTATTTATTTTATGTGTGTAAAACAAAATATGAGGAAGGCGTCCAGTCCCATTAGTAGCATATCCACCCTAGATCTCTACTCTAAATATTTGTTCTAAATAATCAAAATCCAAAACTTTATGCCTGATTAGTTGATTAATGTAAAAACATTTCTGGATTAATACTTGAAATAATAGATTAAAATTTGATCATATCAGTTGGTTATTATAAATAATTAACTTAATTATAGAGAGCATCCTTTAATATTCCAAATAATGCTTTATATTACTTATTCTAATGAAAAGTTGGAAACATGTGATTTTCTGATACGTGATAGTATTTATTTAAAAAAAAAACAGTAGGCTGAAAATGTTGAAAAAACTAAGAGTTTTAAAGAACTCTAGCTTGAGTAGTTAAAATGTTTAATGTAGCTTTAATTTCAGTCTTTTATAAACTTTTTTTCCTTGCATTATCCATTCATACCATTGAAATAAATTTGATGAAATTAGCATATTAGTAGATAGAAAGGGAGAGTTTACCGACAGGAGGCGCAAGCCGCTGCGCCTCCCAACCCTTCTCGATCCCCCTCTGACCTTGGGTTGACCTCCCCACCGCCTCTCGATAAGCCAACCCTCGCCACCTCCATCCCTCCTCCTGCGCCTGGAACTTGAAGATAACGGAGGGTTTTCGCGCGTCCGCGCTTTTGCACTTTGTCGTTTTTTACTTTTAGGGAATGGCAACACTTGTTGTCATGACAACCGAAGTTTTTAGTTTTCGGGTGGCAACACTTGTTGCAATGGTGACCAAAGTTTTTACTTTTAAGAACGTTCGTGGCACTATCTGTTGAGACTTTGAAGATTTTGTCGATCAGGAGAATATAAAAACACTATTGATTTTACATAGTATGTTATTTTTAGATATGGCATCCAGAGAGGAAAACGGTGGTCATATTTGGGTTTAAGGGAATTATTTTGCATGAGAATCAGCAAGTATGGTTTCAGAAACATTTTGAAGGGGGGTTTGCTGCGCAGTGTATTTACTATACATTTGTTTTCCCATTTCTGATAGTTATCATATTCTATGGACAAGGGCAAAAAGAAAAGACATTCCAGGCAAAGGTACAGAGTACAGTACAAGCTGCACTTTCTGTACTACAGTCTGACAGTTCAGATGATGATTCAACTGAAGTCCCTAAATCACTTCATGACAGAATCTCTATAGTGGAAACTAACAATCAGACTAATAGCCGAAACAGTGAGTGTAATGTATTACGGTCCTTTATCTCAGTTTATGTTGCGTGATGGGTATCATCTATATTCTGACAGGGAAATCAGATTTTGCCGTCGATTTTCTACTTAAACCGAATGATACCTATAATTCTCTCATGCGGATGATTCATTTCAACGTATCGAATAATCATTTTTCATGCTGCAATGAAGAAGGCTTACCAGGAACCGGCTCAAGAAGCAAGTTTTGGCGGTGTCAATGCATTATTTCGTGCTTTGGAAGGAGAAGAAAGCAAGAAAGACATTCAGAATTATATAGCGGGTGTCGATGCGTACACTCTTCACAAACCTGTGAGAAAGAAATTCCCGACGAGTCGAGCCTTTGTTCATCACAAAGATTTTCAGTAGCAAGCCGACCTCGCAGATTTGTCAAATTTAGAAAAACATAATCGTGGTTATCGATATACCTTAACATGTATTGACATTTTTTCAAAATATGCATGGGCGAAGCCTTTAAAAACGAAGCAAGGGCGAGAGATTGTCGACGCGTTCAAATCCATTTTCGCAAAGAGAAAGCCAAAGTTACTCCAAACAGATCTAGGTGGTGAATTTAAAAATGCACTATTTCAAAAGTTTCTACGAGACAATCAAGTTCTTCACAACTTTCAACGCAACGAAAGCTTCGGTAGTACTTTGAAACCTAAAATGTGGAAATATTTTACGAGCCAAAACACTTACAACTATATTGACGTGTTAGACGATTTGATAAAGAGATATACTACTACTTACCATTCCACCATCAAGAGGGCACCTGTTGAAGTGAATGCGAATAATGAAGGACAAGTATTTGGCGATCTATGGAGATAATCAAGATGCGGAAAGGAAACCGTGTGTTTTCAATTTTGGTGATGTTCGTATTTCTAAACAAAAACTCACTTTTGAAAAACGATACGAGACGAATTGGACGGAGGAATTATTCATCGTCACCGAATGTGTCAAAAGAGCTATTCCCGTGTACCGTGTGAAAGATTTGATGGGTGAACCCAACCAAGGAACTTTTTATCCTCAAGAATTACAAAAAGTCAAACTGAAAGAAGATTACACCGTCGAAAAAATACTACGAAAGAGAAAAAAAGAAAATCAAGTTGAATATTTTGTGAAATTTCGCGGGTATCCTGAAAAATTTAATCGATGGATTCCGGCCTCACATTTATCAGACCTATAAATACTTGAGACACGATATCATTTGCTCACTCTGCAAGATGGGCTCTTTCTATGTGACTTTGCCCAGCGACAGCTCGTTAAACTATTTCCCGGATAATAAAATATCTCATTTTATTACACGCTTACCGATCCCAATCGAATTGACTGGAAATTGGGATTGTGCATTGGTAGAAGTTATCTACCCACATACTTGGTATAATGTGAATCGAGAGAATAATTTAATTGGATTTGATTTAGGTGATGGAAAAGAATTAGGAAGAAATATTCCACCAGGATGTTATGAAAATGTTTCTGATATTTTGAAGGCAATCAACATACCCGATCATGACAATAAGATTTCATTCAATTACAATCATGTGACGAAACGTGTTCGAGTTAAAGTGAAAAACAATGCACGCGTCGTCTTTCATGAAGGATTATCGCAGATGTTAGGATTTCCCAAAATGGTTATAGGAGGTGATAGCGACAAAAATGGTGAACAGGCAGTGTTCAGTCCACAGATTGCAGATCCTAATGCACATTTCAGAGTGCTCATGATTTATACGGATATAATCGAACCTCAAATCATAGGTGATGTTCACGCCCCACTCCTGCGAGCAATTAAAGTCAGCGGTTCCGACGGAGAAATGGTCAGCGTGGAATATGGAAGACCTCACTATTTGCCCGTGAGTCGAAAAATTATTGACATTTTTGAAATCGTTATAAGAACCAACACTGGAATATTAGTGCCATTTGAGCGTGGAAGATCGTACGTGAAACTTCATTTTCGACAGAAATACCTCTCATGATGTATATCCCATATCAATGCTGTCAAAAATCCTTTGAGGATTACTACACCTATCAATTTTGAAATGGTCTTAATCAGTGCTCGATTTCAGGCGGAACGCGGCGGAACGGCGTTCCGGAACCTCTCTCTGTAAAAAAACTAAATTATTTGAAAACAGTTAAAATTCTTTGTCAGTGAGTAGACTCATCCGCCGCGGCGCACGTGCAGTATAGCTTCCTCCCCTCCAGGTTAGAGATAGACTCGTCCGTCTGGCGTCTATTCCCCATTTCGTTCATCACTAGATGCTCAGTTGGTCAGTCGTAGTCCCGTAGTCAGGAGTCCGTGTTGTCCTGTACTGTACTCTACTACGCGCTACCCACTTGCACACACGGTCGTCTTTTATTTATCTCTGTTACGTTACTTAGGTTAGTTGTGTTGAAGTTTATCAATGTATGCGAGTGTGATTGTTGTGAAATAAGATGAACAAAAAAGTTAACCGATTTTTTTTTACCCTCGGGTGATACTAAGAGACTTAAGCGAACCATTGATTGTGAAGACAACCTCACGCAACCATCTTCAACGACCTTACAACTGTCAACTAGCACTGAAAAGGTAACCAGTTCAGATTCTGACGAACATCACTCTAAAGAACAAGGACAAAAGGTTGAGTGTAACGACAATGCCTTGCCAGATCGTTGGACTAATTTTCAAAAAACTGATTTTTGCGAAAAATATGACTGGTTGTTAATTAAAAATGGAAAGTTAGGATGCAGTACTTGTAAAGAAGTAGGGATCTTATCTGTTAAGAAAAAAACAGGTATGAAAATTTCAAAAGAATGGGCAAATGTTGAAATAGACAGTTATGGTGACACTAAACAGAAAAAGCAAACGTCTTTAAGGAAAAAGATTTTTGACCACAAAGAGAGTGCTGGTCATAAGGCAGCTGCTGAAATCCTAATCGAAAGTAAAGACGGAAAACTGGAGAAAACTATTTTGAGACAGAACTCTCATGAAAAAGAAATAACGGGGAAAATTTTCCGAACGGCGTACAAGGTTGTTAAAGAAAATCAGTCTTTTAACAATTTTGAAACGGAAGTTGATTTGCAAGAATTAAATGGGATTAACATGGGTCGCATTTTACACTCAGACAAAGCCTGTGCTAAAATTGCTTTGCATATCAGTAAGGAAATGAAGAAAACCTTTGTAGATGAAATCATTAAGAATGATACAAAACTTGGTTTGATAATTGATGAATCCACGTCCTTAAGTAATAAGTCAAGTTTAATAGTATACGTTCGGTGTTCTTTGCCTAAAACCGGTATGAGTGGCTCCACTAACGTCTTTTTGGATCTAATAGAACTAGATGGCGTTACTGCTAGAGCTGTTTTTGACTCTTTGATGAACTGTCTTCGGTCTAATGGACTATCTGACGTATTTTTAAGTAATAATTTAACAAGCTTAACTTGTGATGGTGCTGCTACTATGATCGGTAAGCACAAAGGCGTTGCAACATTATTTCGTGAGAAATTTCCTTCTGTTATTGTTTGGCACTGTGCAAACCATAGACTTGAGCTGTCAGTGTCAGACGTTATTAAATCTGTTTCAGAAGTTAATAGGTTTAAATCTTTTATTGACAAACTCTATGTTGTCTATCATGATTCACCAAAGAACAGCAGGGAACTTCGAAGCTGTGCAACTCTTTTGGATACAGAAATGTTAAAAATTGGAAGAGTCTTGAGCACCCGTTGGGTGGCATCTAGTTTTAGATCTGTGTCAGCTGTTTGGACGTCATATGAAGGATTAGTCGAACACTTTAAAGAAGCTTCAAATGACCCATCTAGAGACAGCAAAGATAAAAGTACTTTTTCCAGACTTCTTAACAAAATCACAGAAACTAATTTCATTCTAGACCTGGGATTGATGGCAGATGCTTTGCAAGAACTTTCAGAACTAAGTGAAGCTTTACAACATCGTAATGCAGATTTGAACTATGCGAACAGAAAATTGCTAATCACAGTTGGTTTATTTGAAGAAAGAAAAACAGTTCCAGGGTCCTACTCAACAATGGCTCAAGAAGCAGTAAACAACTTGTCTTTTTTCGGAGTTCCTCTCCACACAAAAGAAGGGAGATCAGACAATCAGCCGTTGAACCCCAAAATATTTTACGAGGCCCTTAAAACTTCTATTGAAACGAGACTACTTGATGACAAAGATGTTGAGTTAGCTACAACTCTTGAAGTTATGGATACCAAAACCTGGCCGACGAAACTCCCAATAACTTTTGGGGAAAATGAAATGAGGAAACTTGCTTCCAGGTTCAAACTTAACGAAAGACAGTTAATTACAGGTTTACGCGAATATATCTACTCCAGAGAGTTACCAGAAAGCCTCAATCCTGTAAAACAATCAATTGACTCGGTTGCCATTTCATCAAGTGAATGAGAAAGAGGATTCTCTCAGATGAACTTAATAATTACACCGCTGCGATCTTCACTCAACATAAGAACGGTTTCTGGCCTGATGTTTTTGAAAATTAATGGACCTCCTCTTAGACTGTTTGATCCAGAGAAGTATGTTAACTCTTGGCTGGTTTCTGGACACCACTCGGCGCTAGCTGTCAAGAGTAAGGAAAGATCAAGAGAAGGCAAATACGAAGAAAACATGATGAAGTTTTGGAGTATATTTTAAGAACAATTTTTGAAACAGTTATGTTGCATTGTTTTACTGCTTTTCATTATGTTTATTAAAAAGTTTGAGTTCAATAAAATATTTCTTTCTTTTTAACCGAATACTCCCTTTCTTACGTGGTTGGCAGTTTGACTTGTTGATTGACTGTGTTAAAGTGTTGATGTTGTTGACTGAAATTTCTTCTTACTTGATTAGTCAAAATATTTGTTTCAAGCCTTACTTTTTGAACACTAAACTATTGTTGATTGAGAAGTAAAAACAGCCTAAAAATGCGTAATTTTAAACTGAAATTTTGAAAATTTTCCGAGAGCCCCCGGACCCCCCTTTAGCTGGGGGGGGGTATGGATACCCCTCAGACCCCCCGGTGTGTCCGCCCTTAACAGAGTTCCGGTACCTCAATTTTTAGAAATCGAGCACTGGTCTTAATTATTATCAAGGTGCACCCTCTCAAAGAGGTTATGGTTTCGGCGGACTCTTTAAATCGTTCTTCAGGGCTGCAGTCCCACTTTTCAAGTCGGGAGCCAAAGCGGTCGGTAAACAAATTTTGAACAGCGGCGTGGATGTATTCAACGATGTGTCACGTGGTGAAAATCTCAAAGTGGCTGCTAAACGACGTTTGTAGGAAGCCGGTAAAAACTTGACGGATAAAGCTGCAGTTAAAATTAAAGCCATGATCGGTTCCGGCAAAAGGAATAAAAAGCGCAAACTCCCCAAGAAACGAGTCAGTTTTAACAAAACCAAGAGCGTGAAAACAAATCACGATTTTTTCTCTTAAAGAATGTCTTCTCTCAATCATCGCGATTCTCCAGTGTGTGTGAAATCAGAACTGGACTTATTCACACTGCCTCCAACTTAAACTGCTCTTTAAAAAAGGACAATTTGTCGAATATCATCCTACCGCAAGCATTCGAGACGGATCGCCTCTCGAATTTTTAATATCTGGAAGCGGCGTGGAATGTACAATATCAACGCATATTATATTTACGTGAAAGCAAAAATCTTCAAAGCGGATGGTTCAAAGTTATCAGCGAAAATCACCAAACCCGATGGAACGGAAGCGGGTGTCGAAGAAGCCGTTGCCCCAACCAACTTATTCCTCCATTCTTTTTTATCGCAAATCGATGTCAGTTTGAATGAACGAAATATTTCATCTGCAAGTAATACGTACCCTTATCGTGCATACATCGAAACGCTTCTAAATTATGGAGAAGATGCCAAGAAAAGTCAACTTACCTGTGCGATGTTTTACAAAGACGATGATCCCTCAGAAATCGACTCCACGGCCGAGAACGCTGGCCCAGGATTGAAATCAAGATATGAACTCAGTAAACACAGTAAAACATTTGATATGATACGTCAATTACACTCGGATATTTTTTTACAGAACCGTCTCATGTTGAATTTGGTCGATATTAAAATTAAAATGACTCGAAGCAATGCAGCGTTTTGTCTTCTATCACCGAAAGCGGATGCAGCATACAAAGTGGTATTAGAACATGCCTCGTTATTCATACGAAAAGTGCAAGTGAGTCCGGAAGTTTCACTAAGTCATGCAAAAGCTTTGGGAAAGCAGAGTTTTATGCAAAACCTATTCTATTTCGAAAGGAAGTTTTTCCTTCATGCAAGACAATGTATTTTTAGGTGTAATGCCTAAAAGAGTAGTGATTGCCGGCATCGAAAATGCTGCTATGAACGGTCATTACTCAAAGAATCCCTTTCTAATTTCGCATCATAATGTGCATTTCATCTCTATTTACGTTGACGGTCAACCTGTGCTATGAAAACCCTTGGAATTTTGGATTTTGAAAATAATAATTATATTCGTCTTATCAGTTTGTTTGACGGATTTAATAGTGATAAGGCCATCTATTTATCACGTGAACAGTTCGCACGAGGCACGACACTTTATAATTTTGATCTTTCAGCAGACCTATGCAACAGTCCCCATTTAAATTTACAGCATCAAGGAAATTTTAAGAGTTGAAGTTAAATTTAGCAAAGCCATCGAAGAAACACTCTTTGATTATTAATCTACGTCGAATTTCAAAACGTGATTGAAATAACGATATCTTGTCACGTCTTGTGTGATTTTGCAAATTAGAATGGACTCGAATATAATTCGAACAATTTTACAGCAAGATTCAATCACTAAAAAATATTTCATAGATGTGTTTCTAAGTGATCATCTGGCAGATATTGTCATCGATACATCACCCTCCTGTTTTATCGCAAACGTGGACACTTCGACAGAATCCGGAGGCCATTGGGTGGCTTTTGATGTTGATGGAAAACTATTAGAATTTTTTGATTCATATGGAAATCCACCCTCTTTTTTCAAAGGACCTATTGATGATTTTGTATCTCGATTTTCAAATGTAAACTTTAATCCCATGATATTGCAAAGTAATGTCACGGCAGTATGTGGTTAATATTGTATTTATTATTTGTATTCAAAATGTCGCGGTCATTCATTGAAAAATATATTGTCTTCTTTTATAAATACACGTATATGTAAACAAAATTGTTTACAATTTCATAGCAAAACATTTTCATGTATTTCCAAATTTCAATCAATAAATATATTTAAATGAATATCATCGTTGTTTGTCTCTCATTCACCATAGAGTTTCCAAAGTTACAAGTCAGCTTTACAATGGTGGCTGCTGGCCTAACATCTTCGGGAAAATCATTTTTCATAGCCGATCTCATCAAGCATAAACAAGAAATGTTTTCGATTGTTCCCGATAAAATTATATTCTATGGAATCTATCAAGAATTATACGATACTATTCCCGATGTAACGTTTGTGGAATGATTTCCTTCAAATTATCAAGAATATTTAGGAATTTCCACTTTATTCATCTTGGACGATCAGATGGCAGAGTGCGGGAAAAATGACGTCATCACTAAACTTTTCACACGCGGAAGTCATCATTTGAATGTATCTGTGATTTTCATCACGCAAAATTTTTTTCACTAAGGGAAAGAAATACGTAAAATTTCTTTAAATGCACATTATATTCTGCTTTTCAGAAATAGAAGAGATTTGAGTCAAGTGACTCATCTAGGAAAACAGATTTTTCCCAGACATTTATAATTTTTTCAAGAAGTGTATGAGGATGCAACGAAGGGGAAATTTGCATATCTATTAATCGATTTGAAAAATGATACACCCGAGGAATTGCGTCTGCACACAAATATTCTACCCCATCAAACTCAGTATATATATCAGATAAAAATACTATAAAAATGAAAGGATATAAATAATAACATTCATTTGTCATCATGACATTTACAAAGCAACAACTGAACGAGCTGCACCTTCTGGCAAATCTGTCCAGCAAAACTTCAAAAAGAGTTACTGAAAAAATTTAATTTGAATTGCATCAAAGCAATTTTTCAATGCTGCCACAACACATTGAAAGGAAATATTCCTCTCTCGAAACAGCAAAAGAAGAACTTGTCAAAACACAAGACTACATTACGCAAGTTAGCAAATCGAAAATTGGCTTTATCGAAAAAGCGAAAGTTGGTTGTTCAAAAGAGAGGATTTTTAAATTCTTTAATCCCCGCGGCTGTAAGCGTACTGTCAACTACAGAAGGAAATGGAACACGCTAAGAAATATTCCTTGGTTCCCGAATATTTCAAAAACATTCAGTCACACCCAATCAATTGAGTGAGTTGGATCGTGAAATGTTAAAGATTTTACAGAGCAAGTTAGAGGAACATGAAAAGTTATCGAAATAATCAGAATTGCTACAAAGAAAGTTAAACATGACAGAATTCAATTCAAGATGGACCCAACCGCAACCTCAAGAAAATAAAGGCATTGAAGAAGATGAAGAAAGAAAATTAACAAAAACTGAAAATTATGAATCGCCGATTCTGAAAAGTGTATCAAAGAAGCAGTGTATCACCATCAAGCAAGAAATCTGTTGGATCTCATGAAGAAACATTCAGATCTTTAATCATGAAATAAAAAAGGACAAATTATCTATAAAAAACAAAACATTCCGAATAGTATTATTGCCGATCTGATGAATTTAATTTTCACCAATCAAAAAAATATTCATGTACCTTGGAAATATAAATTTTTACACAGATTAAATGAAATTAATGTACCGAAACATTTTGTAAAAAATATGTATTTTTCTGATGTTACTCCAAACTTTGAACCCAAAGATAATATTTCACCTGAAATTGTCAAAACACCTAGAAAAAGAAGGGCAAAAAGACAGCCCGATTTTGTATGGGATACAATATATAAATAAAAATATTTTAATTCATTAATTCTGTCTCGTTATTTTTAACTGATCACATGCACATGAAAACAAAGAAATTTAATTTGAACAAAGAGAATACTGTAAAGAGTATTCATGCTTTTAAATGTACCAGTTTTATATTCGTACGCCGCATTAAAATAATATCATTCATTGGAAGAATTTTTACCGGCGTACTCCCTTTCTTTTGAGAGCGGAGTTTTCAAGTTTGAACAATATCACAACACAGGGACATTTTCTTTCTTTCACCTCAGAGGTGTGGGAACATGTCAAGCATAGAAAAGTCAATTCCCCCTCCCCCCCCCCAGCGACTCGCTTTGTTAAGCGTTTTGCCACAACCCATTCAAAACGAGGTGTAAAATTCAATGGAGTGTAAAATTGGATTAGGAAATAAAATGTGTTTTTGCGAAGGGTGTCAGAAAGTGGTAAGGTATTTACTTTCATCTGTAGGTTTTAAAAAATAAATTATTCGATCTTAATTTATAAAAACTGTAGCTTTGTTGCATATTCCCGTGGAACGAACAAGGCATGATCTTAACGTTTCTGATCGGCGCTCCTTATCAGAGATGTGACGCGTTATCATCGGTTGCTGTGATGACTTACAGTCACGCGGTTTTCAAAGTAGGGTGGAAGGGTGAAATCATTGTTTATATTGATGAATCACGATTGTTTCGGGTGGGGTCGATCTATGATTGAGATTTGCTGTGACGTTTGAGAAACGTGAACTAATTTTAATTGGTTAGAAACAATGATGTCACTTTTAAGGTCCTTTATTGGTTGGCTCGAACAACGTCGCACAGTCTTGATTAATGAATTTAAGTTCATTGGTCAATGAATTGACGTCATCGCGAGTATAAAAGGGTCTTGATTACAAAATTAGTCACTTCTGAGTTTTGAGTTATCCAGACCAGAAGTTATCTCGCTACTTTGGCTCTTGCCTTGTGATTTTAGCCTTCGTGCTCTTGCTTTCACGATATTCTGCTTTTATAGTTTTAGACCGATTTATTCAAAATGGAGTTTATCAAGAAAACGTTGCCTCAACTTCCTCTTCTTCTTCCGTAAGTATAATTATATTCTTACTATTTAATTTAACTTTGTAATTAATTCCTAATTTTTAATTCATTTAATTAGAGTTTAATTTTAATTCAAACACTTCATTTCACAAACACTTCATTTAACTTTTTAATTAAATTTACCTTTTTAACTTTGCAATTAATTCGTTTAACTTCGTGATTAATTTCGGATATTTCTTTTAACTTTTTTTTAATTTATTAATTTTTTTCATTTAGTTTTATTTCTTCATTTTGCTTTAGTATTTGATTCTTAATTGTGTATCATCAGTGACTTAAAAAGAATCTTTTTTCGCAGTTCATCGATTTTGGGTTTGATGAAGCAGAGTGGAACAGAATCATGTATTCGATTCCAGAGGCATCTCTTCGGAACGTAGTGACAGCACCACCACCAGGATTTGCGCCAATTGTAAATATTATTTCATATTGATGCATTGTAACCATATTATTGTCGAATATGTATTCATTATTTTTATTATTTTGAAACAGGCTGGTCCTAGTACTGCAGAAACTTATTTTCACCAACCCGCTGCCTCCTTACCCACTCCTGATAATCCATCCGGATCCAAACCTGTGCATGTGAGTACAATTTTATATTTCAATGATATTACATTTCAGACTCTTGACAAAATGATATTGATTAGCATGAAAAAATCTAGTAAAATGAAAACTACCTCTTTTGGTTTTTCGTAACTATGTTCGAAAAAATCTTTTGATTTTTCGTTACACGTAAAAATTGTTCATTTCTAGTAAAAACCTTGTTAGAAAAAAAAAAATATTTGAAACCAACATTAGAAAAAGTTATAGCGATTTTCAATAATCATGTCCGAAAAATAGTATCATTCGTTTTTAAATCTCTCTCTCTCTCTTACTTTTTTTGGATATTGTCAATTTTTAAAATCTATTCAAAGAGAGAGGGATCCGTTTTGGATGGGAATTGTATTTATGTGTTTTCAGGTGCGCGATTGGGAATTTTTTTTTTTTTTTGGAGGGGGAAAAAAATTGTATATGTGTACTTTTGAATGATTGAGAACTTGATGAGAGGAAAATTATTTTTTGAAAGTGAGAAAAAATTTATTCGATTACAAGTTTGAAAATATATATGCTAGAAAAAATTTAAATCACAAGATATAAAAATTTATTTTTATACTTTTTATAAATTGGAGAAAAAAATTATACTAGAAAAATTTGAATGCGAGTAAAAATTATTTGTTTGAAAATTTCTATAAACGAAAAAAAAAAGTGTGTTAGAAAAATTTGCTTAAGAGAAAAATTACGTTTTGGAATAATTGATTTGATTAAGAAATTATTTTGATAGTTTGAAAAATTATTTACAATTCGAAAAAAAATATTTATGTTTTTACAAGTTGAATTATTTTAAATCACTGAGGAAAATTTATGAGAAAAAAAATTTGAGAAATTATTTACAAGTTTGAAAACTTTACATGCTCACTTTATCAAGTTGTAAGAAATAATTTTATGCGCTAGAAAAAAAATTTTCGTTAGAAAAAAATTATTTTTATACTTTTTATAAATTTGAGAAATAATTTTATGTGTTAGAAAAAATTTATTTATGTTATACATTTTATATGCGAGTAATATACGAAAAGGAAAAAAAAATTGTTTAAGAAAAAAATATGATTATGAAGTTATTTTGATAGTTTGAAAATTATTTTGCTTCAGAAACAATTTATTTGGTTTAGCAAAAGAAAGAAATTATTTTCAATTCAAAAACCCTTTTTTCAATGTGTGCTGATATTGTGACGAAATTCGTCCTATAACACACTGCGAAAGTTAGATAGCCGTTTGGTGTTGATTCCCCTCTCATACATTTATGTTCATTGATGTGTAAAATGCTCTGGACTTTCGAATGTAATGAAGCGTAAATTTCTCTTCTCGTCTTTCTTGTTGATATTGTGTAATGCACGATTACATAGCATGTTTTGGAAGTGGGGAAATTATTTTTGTAGATTTGTGATATTTCATATGTTTTCAGGCTCGCGATTTTTACATTATGTTTTGGAAATTGTATTTCATGTGTTTTCAGATTCGCGATTGGGAAATTGTTATATGTTATGTGTGGAAAAAAAAATTTGGGAGTGGGTAATTTCAGGTGCGCGATTTGGATTTAGTATTGAGAATGTATTTTTGTTAGGATTTTCAGGTCCATGTTTTGGTAAGTCAGGTATTTGTGATGAGAATATGATTTTTTTGACTTTCGTTGCGAATAGGTTTTCGAAAGAGTTAGGAGAACTTTCGTTCGACATTTCTTTGACTTTTTTTTTGCATAGGTTTAAAAAGATATCTGATAAGGATAGTCTTTCAATGTGGGGATTCCGTTGTTGATGAAACTAGGGTTTCGTTGAGAAAATAGTGTTAAGAAAAAAAAACTTTGCTTTTGAGCAAGCTTGATTCTAAAAAAGATTTTTTGTCTCTTTGATAGGTGTGTTCAACATGTGGAAAGACATTCACATTGAAGAAAAATTTGAACCAGCATGTAAAGACACATTTGGCTGTAAAGCTATTCAGTTGCGAGGAATGTAACAAAACATTCACACGAAAGGGTGATCTAAACAGGCATAAGATGACTCATCTTCCCGCATCTGCTCCCATCGCCCTAAAATGCAAGGACTGTGATATGACCTTTACGAGACTGGACAATCTGAGGAGGCATGAGCGTGCGGCTCACGGATAGCCTATTCACAAGTGCTCCCATTGCGAGCAAGCATTTAATCGAAAATCGAACTTGATGCAGCATATTAGGGTGTCACACAATGCATCCGTCAAGCGCAAGGCCGATGATCAAGGCATCGCTCCTAAACGACAGAGGCCGGCACGTAGAAGTGCTCTGAACACATTTGCTTCGGAGATTTTTACTCCCACCCCCATGAATGCCGCTGACCTTAAAGTGTGCTTTAAGGAGCTAAGCCCACAAATACTTGCATTCTTGAGGGAAGAACTTATGGAAAAGTAAGCAATAAAGTGGAGAATTGTTGTAAAGGCACTTTTTTCACGCATTGGATCCAATGGTGAGGAACAAATGAGTTCATCATACCTTAGTTGCAAGTTCAAAACGGAACTTAGTGAATAGACCCTCCAAGATCATTTAGATGAAGCCATGGTATGTGTCGAAAAAAATCTGGAAGAGTTTCAACAGCTAGGATCTGGTTGGATTTTGGAGGAGGTGCAGCATGTCGAGATATCGAGAGCAAAATACCACCCACTGGCAGCCAGTTCATACATCGCACTTCCCGAAAAGCTTGCAACTAAAAGGGCAATCATCAACATTCAAAACGATGACCAGAAATGCCTCGTCTGGTGTCTGCTAGCAGCAAGAATGAATATATGCTGGGAACGGCATCTTGAAAGAGTCGCCCACTATCGTCCACATGAAGATGAAACAAAATTAGGAGATGTGTCTTGTCCGATACCAGTGACGAAGATCTCAGTAATTGAAAAATTAAATAAATTAAGAATCAATGTATATGGATATGAAGAAAATGAAGTCTTCCCGCTGTATATTTCAAAACAAGAGAATGAAGATTGTATCAATCTGCTATTGTTATCCAATGATACCACTCAACACTATTGCCTGATCAAGGACATGTCGAGGCTTTTGGGTGACTTGAAAAAGCATAATGGAACACGTTTTTACTGTGAAAGATGCCTCCACCGCTTCTCCGCAGAAAAACTCTTGGAAGAACACAAACCATTTTGTGGTGAGCATGCGCCCCAAAACATCAAGATGCCAAAGCAAGGAGAAAATGTCATAAAATTTGAAAATGTTCACTTTCAACACCCTTTGCCGTACGTCATATATGCTGACTTCGAATCAATAATTGAGAAGTAGGTAAAAATGGAGAGTTCTGCTGCAGCCGGGGGAGCTGGGGAGCAGCTCCCCCAGCCGTTCCTTCCCTCCCCACGTGACCGCCGCGTGAGTTGAGTTGTCCGTGAAAGATTACGAGGTTTCTGGTTGTCATGACAACCAAAGTTTTGGGATGGCGAGTTGTCCGTGAAAGATTACGAGGTTTCTATTTGTCATGACAACCAAAGTTTTGGGATGGCGACACTTCGTAGAAGTTTTCGGATGGCAACACTCGTTGCTTTTTTTCGGACTTTGAATAATTTCGACGAATGGTTGTCAAGACAACCAAAGTTTCGCAAATTTCGGACTTTGCCGATTTTTCGCAAAAATAAATTTTTTGTTTTTAAGTTGATGGTCCCACCATCCAGCCCGGTGTATTTGATTAATACACCCCATCAACTATTTTTTTAATCTGCCGGTGCATACCGATGCAGTTTGTCAACGAATTTGCCAAAAATTTCCTGAAATAAAACACAAGAAAAAATCAAAGAAGGACCCGTGTTGAAATTTCAAGTCAAGCGAAGCGACTTTCACTTCTACAGTCCTTAACATTTAAAAAATGAACTCAAATAAAGACGACTTCTTCATTTCTTACCCCCTTTTTTTTTACACTGTTCATTTTTGCGCTGCTTCATTTCATGCACTTCCACTAAGTATCTACTAAAATAAAATTTCTAACGACATATACATACAATTTTAGTGCACATGAGTCGATTATGTGAGAATATCAAACACTCACATACAATTTATTGCACATGCATTTTCTTATACACTTTATACAATAATATAAAATACATTGTGGGACTTTTGCCGGATCATAATTAAGAGTTCATAAAAATTGACTCATTCATTAATCACTTCCTGACACCTGGGGATTTCATACAAAGCCACATTGACCGAGGGGTTTTTTGATGCCCAGGTATCAGTCACCTTCCTCAGCTTAGCTTTGAAATCATTAATCACAAACATTCATGCAAATTCACTCATACAAATCCATTCGCTCACATTCACACACATTCATCCACAACACTATATAGAAACATCAAATTAAATTTCATTAAGTTGAATCTCAAGTCTCAAATTAAAATTCATTAAGTTAAAATATTATTCTTAAGTTAAAATGTTAATATTAAGTTTTAAAATGCTGAAAGGGAATAATTATTAATACAAAACCATACACTATGGTACCATTAAAAAAAAATTAGTGAAAAATAAATATCAAAATCAAATTTGTTAGTTAAGTAGAAAAAATAAACAAAAGTCAAAAATAAATAAAATAAAATAAAAAAATAAAATTCAAAATGAAAAAAAAAAAGACAAAGTTGTTTGGCCATTAAATAAGAAAAAAAAATGAGCTCAGCTTCTCTCATCCATTTCAATATCTAATCTTCTATTTTCAATATTCAATCTTTATTTCTTCAAACTTTCACTTTCAATTCATATTATTTTTTCATGTTCTTCAAACTTCTCATTCAAATCTTCATTTTTCTGTATCCAATCTTTTTTTTTTCAAAATTATCATATTTTTCAAAAAAATATTAACAAGTTATATAAACTATGTACAAAAATGATGTGACTCCCACTCAGGTGTATTTTATTCGATGGTGCCCATAAGCTAAAGCAGTGTTTTTCAACCTTTTTCATGACACGACCCCCCTAGTATCAAAAAATATTTCGCGACCCCCCCCCCCCGACCTTTTTATTTTATGTATGTTAAAAATATTTAATCCATACAAAAGTTTTAGGCGTTTGCGTTATTAGGATTCGAATATAAATATATAATTAAGTACGTAAAACAGTACAGGTTCCGAGTGCTACCGACAGATGGCACTGGTAGTCCCCCGCGCGAAAGGTCCACAGGTTTCGAGACGTTTCGTTACGCTTCGAGATGATTCTCGCTAGAATGCGCAGGCCTATAAAAGGGGCGGTCGGCTACGGCAGTTGCAGTTGAGTGCATGAGCGCAAAGCAAGTGAAATCGGAAGCAAGACCGCGATACGTGAAAACGATTCGGAAGTGAAACTACGGTGTTATACGGACTGTGTGTAAGATATCAAACACTTGTTTTACGTATTTATTTGTGTTGTTTGTTTTCATTGAAAATGGATAAATTTCTGAAAAGATCATCAGAACTATCAACGTCTAGCGGGAGTAGTGGAATAAAGAAAAAACGTCTTTATGACGAGAATTATTTGAAATTTGGGTTTACTGTGATTGACAATAAACCGCAGTGCGTAATTTGCTTTGAAATTTTGTCAAGAGAAAGCATGAAGCCATCGAAGTTGGTACGCCACCTAAACACAAAACATCCTAATGAAAAAAATAAACCCGTGGAATTTTTTGAGCGAAAATTAAAAGCTCTTGAACATCAAAAAACTGCTATAGGACAAATGTCCAACCTAAATGAGAAAGCGTTGCTTGCTAGTTATCGAGTAGCTTTTCGTGTGGCTAAAGCAGGAAAACCTCACACTATCGCCGAAAATTTGATTTTACCAGCGGCTTTAGATATAGCAGAGATTATGTTTGGCAAGCAAGAGATCGAAAAGCTCAAAAGTATACCTCTCTCTGACAATACTATTCAACGCCGGATAAGCAATATGGCGACTGATGTTCGTGATCAAGTCATAGAAAAAATAAAGAAAAGTTCTTTTGTGTCCTTGCAATTTGATGAATCAACGGATATTGCGGGTTGTGCGCAGTTTGTAGCTTTTGTGCGTTTTGAATCCAATGAAAAATTAATTGAAGAAATACTATTTTGCAAGACACTTCCCACAAATACTACAGGTCAATGCTTGCATGACATATTCATTGAAGCTACGCAAGATATGAATATCGATTGGGCACAAAAATGCATTGCTATTTGTAGTGACGGAGCAAAAGCCATGACTGGTGCGAAGAGTGGATTTATTGCTAGACTGAAAGAACAGATGCCAAACGCTTGTTGGATGCACTGCTTTCTCCATCGCCAAGCTCTTGCAGCCAAAACCTTGCCACAAGAATACAGTCAAGTTCTACATATTATTATTAGTATTGTAAATTCTATTAAAGGAAAAGCGTTGCAGACTCGATTGTTTCGACTCATTTGTGATGATATGGGGGCTCTCCACCGAAATTTGCTTTACCATACAGAGGTTAGGTGGTTATCGAAAGGCAAAGTACTGACCAGAGTTATGGAACTTCGCGCTGAACTATTAGTATATTTACAGCAAGCCAAGTCACATTACTCTGAATTCATTTCTGACCCGGAATTCCTTTTGAAACTGGCTTTTCTTTCGGACTTATTTGAGCATTTAAATAACTTGAATAAAAGTCTTCAAGGGCGGGATGAAAATGTCACTACAGCAAAAGACAAACTCCATGCCTTTATCAAAAAAATTGAATTCTGGTCATCATCTATAAATCAAAACAACTTTGATTCATTTTCGTCGACACAGTCTTTCATTGAAGAAGTCGGAAGCGAGATAAACATCAATTCATATATATCTGGTATGAAAATGGTGTTAGATAATTTGAAGAAAGAATTATGTCATTACTTCTCAGTGCAAGAGATATCGGATAGCACTGGGCAAAGATGGATCTTAAATCCGTTTTTAAATGCAGCTATAAATGAGGCGAATTTAGCAACTAAGCTCAAAGAGAATCTGCTAGAATTATCTGCCGATGGGATGTTACAATTGGAATTCAAGTCTGAAAATTTGGATACCTTTTGGTTAAAAAGAAAAACAGAATACCCAGAATTAACAAACGAGGCTTTGAAGTGTTTGATTCCATTTGCTACCTCGTACTTGTGCGAGTTGACATTTTCATCAATGGCCCAAATAAAAAGTAAACTAAGGAATCGCTTAAATTTGGAAAACGATTTAATACTTAATGTTGCAAAAACGGATCCACGATGGGAGAAATTGATTGAACAAAATCAAGCGCAACCTTCACATTAAAATGAACGAGTACTCGAAGATTTTATTTTTTGGTAATGTGTGATATGTGTAGTATGTTAATGTGTAATGTGTATAAATAACATAACGAGTATCATTTTGTAAACTTTTTTCTTAATATATCTACCTTTTTAAAATTTATTGATTTTTTACTGAGTTCTCGCGACTTTTTTCTTAATATATCTACCTTTTTAAAATTTATTGATTTTTTACTGAGTTCTCGCGACCCCCCTACAAAGGCTTCGCGACCCCCTGGGGGGTCGCGACCCACAGGTTGAAAAACACTGAGCTAAAGTATTGATATGATCATGTAGAATATATCGCTTATCATCAAATGGGGAGAGAGCTGTTTTATTTAACTTGATTGTGTATAGCTGATGCCGATCACTCCCTATGCTCATCATCTCTTCTCGAGTTGCTACCTTATTCTCCAAGCAATTTTTATAATCCGCATGGCTAATGCGGTTTTTCACAACTCGACGGGAGACTCACTTGGCCGTCTTTTTCTCTCCACTTGCAGATTTGATTGAATACATTTTCGATCTGAGACCCACAAATTCTTCGATAATTTTATCATTCATTTCGTCCTTGAAGCATCCTATTTTTTTTGTTTACTTCACTATATAGAGGGTGGGTCTTCGGATATTCTGACGTGTCATAGAGGTGTAAATGCTCCTTCATATCTTCATACACATCAGTTTCTATTTCGTACATGAGTGAATCAGTGTCGGTGAATAAAAGTTCAGCCCTCTCCCCATACACCTGCATAATATAATTGTAATGAAAGTCACTCATTAAAATTTTACTTTGTTCCAAAATAACATAGCCCAAGTATAAAGGACGATTCAGAAGAATTGAGGTCTTCATTCTTTCAATACCCACTAGCTCGTCAGAGAATATTTTAAATGTGCGGAAGCTGGGTGCTGCAGTCAGCCTCAATGCCCTACGTTCAGTGTGTGCCAGCTGGATATCTACCCTATTTCGAAGGTTCTCCGTGGTTTTTCCGTACACCGAGTTATTCATTAATTTGAAGAAATCCTTCTCGAAAGAATTGGATGTCATCTTTCGCTTCTCGGTGTTGAACTCTATGTACGGTTTGAGCCAAGGTTTTTGACTGAACGCAAGGACACGATGGACTTTTTTCAATTTTAGCCCAAGTGAGAGATATAATTGTAGATTCTTGTAATATATCACATAATTATACTTGTCATGTAAATTTGGCACCAATTTCTCACAAGGGTTACATTTATGACTCAACATATCCAATGCTGTGGTTGAGAGCATATTTTCCATCACTTTAAATTTCTCTGCGGCTAATGGGTATAAGTTATGTCTATCATGCAGCTCAGCCCCATATTCGAGATCCACCTCCAATATATATCCCCGGTCCCCGGGTGATGGAATTGATGTGATCCACGCTTCATCCACCTGGCTGGCATCTATCCATTTAAAGTCCTCATAGGGAAGTCGCTGTGACATAGCCTAGCCATATAAGTTGTTTGCATCCAAATACATGATTTATTTGGTTGGGCTTGATGGGTCATAATCGGACATGTACTTGTTCTTGGCTTTTGCATATCTCTTCGAGATGACGGAAATACCCCCTCGAATGCCACGTTCAATAAATAATTGCATATCTATATCCGTAAGCAATTCAAGGGGTTGACTACACATCTTCAAACAGGCTTGCCATGCGAGACCGGGGACAGTATATGTGTTACAGGGGTCGATACTGTAGTACTGCTGACAAGTCTCCCTAAATTTTTGAAAGATATCTCGGAGTTGGAGGACATCAGAGACGACATACAAATCATGGTATTCACCCAAAGTCTTCGAATTAAATTCTTTCCACACATTTTGTGCTTGGTTATATGACTCTTCTGATATATGTTCTTCCATCAGGGAACTGTAGAAGGATGCTTTGGGGGGTAATTGTTTCTCTTCGAATTTTTTGAACGAATCCATATATTCATATGGATAGACCCCTTTTTGTAAAAGGAGGTGGACCTTGTCTGTCGGCATGCTTTTATGCAGGAGGTGAAAGTCGGAGGGTGAGAGGGTTTCCACTAATTTTTCTAACGATGTAGGAAGAAACTGCAGACTATCGAGAAAAACCAATGCCACATCTTCCCCTCGTTTCTCATTTTTACAAGTCATAGAGAATGATATGTACTTTTCCATATTGATTGGGATGAGCTGATAATCGTATTCTTTGAAATCACCCAGTGTCTTTACAATATGATGCGCAACATAATTTCTCAAATTATGAAAGATCACTGGGATCATTTTTCGCATTCTGTATTTGAGGTTGCGACTATTGTGTGCTGCCCCTCTATTTTCCTGTGAGATGATCGTGGTCTTTCACACGATCGCTGTGAAGGGTTTTCTGGCAAATATGACATGTGATTGCCATTTTGAATGCTTTTTCTTCTTGAGGGGAGAGGGTCATTGGCTTCACATCATTCAGAATTTCAACAATTTCTCTTCTCTCTTCCAACAGTTTCTCGACAAGATGTTTGGCAGCATCTTCGCCTCTATATTTAAAAATAGGCTTCATTGCTTCTCCATCCGGTCCTACAATGAGATATGCAAATCCACATGCATCATGTCTTGCCATCTTTTGTGTATATGATGATGATCAATTTTTTCCTACATGTAAATTTATCAAACATGTAAATAAATTTTGCCCAAGTATTTTTTTTTTCTCAAACTTTAAAAAAAGCAAACAAATAAATTTACATTTTTTTTTTCTATCATAAATTTTTTTTTAACTACATGTAAATAACTTTAAACTAAACAAAATTTTTCTCAAATAAAAAATAATAATTTCAATGTTCCAAATTCTTCTAACGCAAAATTCTTTTTACAAACTGTAAATAAATTTTTATCACTGATACAAAGTAATTCAACTTGTGAAAAACATAACTTTTTTTTTTCTCTCTCTCTCTCTCTATGTTACGATTTCAATCATTTTTCCAAAAATATATTTAATACAATTTTTAATCTTGCTCTTGTAAAACATAAATACAATCCCCCTCCAAAATAAAGCATTTCAAAATAAAATATTCTGTGTAATTCGCAAGTTTAAATACACTGCAAAATAAGCATTAATTAAATCATTTTCAAAATAAGTGCTTAACTTAAAAATCTTGCTCCCTTCGCTTTATCAACAAAGTGAAATTTAAGCATCGGACAATATGGAGAGAGAAGAAAGCGCGATTTCACTGTTTGTTTGTACACAAGGGGTTGGGGAAAGAACGTTTTTCACGCCTCACTGAATTTTCGGAAACGCGTTTACAAAAGGGTTGTCGCAAAGCTTTTTGAAAAAGGAGAATCGTTTCTCTTTCACATGCATAAACATTTCTTTAGCAATGACTAGTCATTTCTTTAGCAATCAAAGTTTCATGAATGAATAATTATTTTAATTATAAATTTCACATGCAAATTTCTCTGAATCGCAATTTTTTTTTTTTTTCAAAACGGATAACTTTTTTCAAAACAAATAAGTTTCAAAAATAATTTCTCCATCATATAATTTTTTCTCAAGCAAAAAAAAAAAAATTACATACAAACTTCTAAAACATGGTAATCAATTTTTTTAATTAAATGATTCAAAAAATTTAATTTCTCTCTCTCTCGCTGATAAATGTTTTCAAATATTTTCTTTCTTTACTAATTGTAAATAATTTTGTTTTCCAACTTTTCAAACATGAAACACTTTTTTCTCTCAACCAACAAAAACATATTTCACCATTCCAAAATATTTTTAATACAGTATATAGAATGTAAAATTTCCCAATCGCGCACCTGAAAAAACACATAAATACATTTTCCCATCCAAAATGTTTTAACAAATTATATTATTTTTCAGACATGTTTATATATTTGTATCATCAATATCTATCAAGATTTTAACTTATAACAACACGTTAAAAAATATAATTTTAAAATGATATGGTTTAATTTACAAGACAAAGTTTTACATCTTATAAACAATCAAAAAAGATTTTTCATGTTATGAAAAAATTCGCATGTTACGGAAAATCAAAAGATTTTCTTACTACATTTTGTTAATAGTCTGAAATGTAATATCATTGAAATGTAAAATGGTACTTACATGCGCTGTCTTCGATTCTGAGGGGACAGCGGGGGTACACATCGAGGGAGCAGGTTGCACAGCGGGAGGTGCCATGGTACTAGGTCCGGCCTGTTTCAAAAAAAAAATAATAATGAATACATATTCATCGAAACAATATGATAACAATGCATATTCTTTAAAACATCAATATGAAATAATACTTACAGTTGCTTCAAATCCTGGCCGTGGCATCACGACCGCTGGTCTGAGTATATTTTCAGGTATCGCGCTCATAATTTTGTCCCATTCACAAGCATTGATACCGAAATCAAACATCAGAAAAAGAAAAAAAAAAATCCTTTTGAGTCATCGATCAATAAATGAAACATTAATTGCAAAAATGTAAAATTAAATTAAAAATAAAGAACTAAGTATTTGATTAAAAATTAAGAATTAATTGCAAAATTAAACATTTGAAAAGTTAAATGAAGTATCTGAATTAAGAATTAAAAAATTGAAATAAATCAAAAAGTTAAATTCAAAATTAAAATCTGAAAAGTTAAATGACGTGTTTGAATAAGGAATGAGTTGTAAAATTAAATTAAGAATTAATTGTGTAGATAAATTAAAATCTGAAAAGTTAAATGACGTGTTTGAATTAAGAATGAGTTGTAAAATTAAATTAAGAATTAATTGTGTAGATAAATTAAGAATCAATTGTAAAGTTAAATTTAAAAAAAACATCAACAACGTTATAATTAATTTTTAAGAAAAAGTTAAATACAAAATCGAAAAGTTAAATGAAGTATCAGAATTAAGAATTTAATGCAAAGTCAAAATGAATTCAGAATTAAGTATTTGAATTAAGAATTAAAAAATTAAACTTACGTTGGATCCAGAAGTAGATGCGTTGTTCAAAGTAGAATCCATTTCTAATAAATTAATACGCTAAGGGGTGAATAACACTATGGAGAGAGCTAAAACTTGAGCGTGTGATCTAAACGATACAAAACTCTGAAGTGACTTGAAATTAAGTTCGAACCGATAAAATTTACTACATGATGTCATTTTCAATTGACCAATTAAAGTTTGAAATAGTGATGTCACACTTTTTCAAGTCTTTGATTGGTAGGTGAGCAGATTCTTGATAAGACAATACACCCTCGACTAAGCGCTGCGCGCATGCTTCAAAGATAAGACAAAAGACTGATCCACGATTTGTGATGATTAAGCGTCACATGGGTCGCGTGTGGACACTTGACCTGTGATGTCATGTGATAACGAGATTAGACGTACTTTCCTAAGGCAATCATTATCCCAATGATTAATCATCACAACCTCCAGCGCCACAAACGTTAATGCTGTTGAAATATCGATAAAATTCTCATTTCTGATCTGATTTTGGAGGTGTGTGGTTGAGAGAGGTTCATTTATAAAATTAATATGATGAATACTTGCATTACAAACAATTTTGACACTAATAGTGAAACAACTCATCTGTCAAAACGCTTACGAAGGGAGGAATGCAGCATGGACGATTTTCATCTGTTCAACCAACCCGAAATAACAATTGTGTCAACTGGCCCTCCGCGTCAAAGAAAAGTCCCAAGTCAAAAACTAAGTGTTCCGACCAAGATGTCAAGCGAAACGGAAATGATTGAAGTTTCAACAGTAGTGAATCCTCTACTGATTCCCGCTCTGCCTGAATCAGGTTCCGGTGAACAATTTGAAGTGCTTTCACCACCTACGGAGCTAGCAAATGAAGATTGGTTGCACAAATATCTCAAAAGCGCATTCCGCTTTGAAGAGGAAAGAAAGAAAGCATATGAACTTCAATTTGGATTTTTCCTCTTTGTATTCCTCAAAGCAGATGGGAGCGTTTCATTTCAAATAGAAGACCATTATACGTGTAAAAACATTATGTTTAAACCTCATGTTTTCGTCGATTTTATGAAGAAAATGACAGATTTCAATTTGGTTTATAAAGACAGCAGTTTCATTGCCTATAATGAAATCATTGTCCTCAACTTGGACGGTGAGTGCAAATTATATCCAATTGATTCTACAGGTTCCAGTGTTATATTCAACAATTGTGATGAATTTGTACTCCCCGAAGAAAGCGTAAAATGTTTATCGGAACATTATTCGGACATTGTGGAAAAGTTGCAGAATGTAACATTTTCATCAATTTTACCTAAAATGATTCGCACTTATCGCGAAGAATTGGAACATAAAAAAATGCTTGGAGATGAAGAAATTCGTTTACAACTTCGCAAACATTTAGTAGATGCAATGTGCTTATGTATAAATGAAAATTACAAATGCAATGGGTGTAAAATCGCACACCCATCGCAGCGTCGACATGGATGCATGACATTGGATTCTCGTGTAAAATACTTGTGTTCAAAATGCATCTTTTCTAACTTTGGACTTTAATGATCTTGCAAGATCAATTTCTGAGGATGTTTTTTTTATCTGACGACGTGTTAAATGTGATCACTTGGGATTACTTCATTCAGCAAAATATTTATCTGTAAGTACTTTTAAAAATAATTTTTTACAAATGTAAAAATAAATGTATTTAATTTGAAAAAATTTGCATGTTTTCATTTAAATTACATTTTCATTCATGATTAATTTGATGTCGTGACATTTATTTGATTAAGTAGAATATATTAATCCATTTGACATTTAATTTTCAATGCCTCTTCGGAAAACTGACAATGAAATGAATAAATTTTCTTTATTGTAGCAGGGAAAAAATAATAATTAAAACATATGATTGATTTCTTTATTTCAGCAGGAAAAAATAATGATCAAAACTTGAAGATGTGATTCATATAAGTTTTCTTTATTTCAGCAGGAAAAATAATGATCAAAACACAATATTATTTTCTTTATTTCAGCAGGAAAAAATAATGATCAAAACACAATATTGTTTTCTTTATTTCAGCAGGGAAAAAAAATACTTAAGAAAATTATTTCTTTGAAATTTTACAAGTTGGAAAATTATTTTGTTGTATGAAAGTGAAAAAAAAAATTTTTGATTTCATTTTTATTCGTAAAAAAAAAAATTAGTTAAGAATATTTACAAGTTGAAAATTATTTCTTTTGATTTTCTGTATCAGGCAAAAATTGTTCATTACAAGTAAAATCTCGCTATAAAAAAATTAAAAGTTAAGAAAATTCGTTTTGGCATATTCTAAAATTTAAATTCGTTTTGGCATATGCAAATTGCATCCGTAGATTAATCAAAAACGTTGATGGGGTGTATTAATCAAATACACCGGGCTGAATGGTGGGACCATCAACTTAAAAACAAAAAAATTTATTTTTGCGAAAAATCGGCAAAGTCCGAAATTCGCGAAACTTTGGTTGTCTTGACAACCATTCGTCGAAATTATTCAAAGTCCGAAAAAAGCAACAAGTGTTGCCATCCCAAAACTTTGGTTGTCATGACAACCAGAAACATCGTAATCTTTCACGGACAACTCAACTCACGCGGCGGTCACGTGGGGAGGGACGGAACGGCTGGGGGAGCTGCTCCCTAGCTCCCTCGACTGCAGCAGAACTCTCAATTTTTACCTATTTTGGGAAGACAGATGCACCACAAACATCCTATACTGAAAATGTTGCAGTGCATAAAGCCTGCGGATACGGTTACATAATCGTGGGACCAGATGGAAAAACTCATAAACGTATACAGATACATCGAGGGGAAAATGCAGCACATCAGTTTTTGAATAAATTAGTTGAAGAAACAGAAGAACTGGCAGAAATTTTAACAAACATAACACAAATACAGATGACTGAGCAAGATGAGAAGAATTTCAAGTCTTCAACACATTGTGACATTTGCAAAAAATTACTTAATGAAGATCTGGTCAGAGACCATGACCACATTAGTGGCGAATATCGTGGTGCACTACATAAATCATGCAATCTAAAATATAGGATGCAGAAGAAAATCCCTGTACTGTTTCATAATTTCAAACACTATGCAAGCAATAGGAAAATTAGAAGATTATGAAATTCAAGTAATACCTACAACCATGGAAAAATATATAACTTTTAGTCTCACCAAAAAATGTAATAATATTAATGTTTCTGTAAATTTCATCGATTCATTTTTCTTCATGTCTGCATCATTAAAAAGCTCGCAAAGAATTTGGATGAGTCAAAATTCAAAATTTTGAAAGAAAATATACCTCTAAATCATGATCTTCTGTTAAGAAAAGTGATATATATATCCATATGAATATATGGATTCATTTGAAAAATTTGATGAAGAGGAACTTCCACACAAAAATATGTTTTGGAGCAGCGTGACTGATGAGGGCATTACAGACGAAGCTTATAGTCATGCCAAAAAAGTGTGGAACACATTTAAAATTCAAAACATGGGTGAATATCATGATCTATACATGAAAGTGGACATCCTATAGCTTTGTGACATTTTTCAAAATTTTAGACAAATGTGTAATAATTTCTATTCCCTCGAGTGTTTGAACCTGATGACATGTCCCGGATTCAGCTGGCAGAGCTGTATGAAAATGGTTCAACAACCGTTGGAATTGTTTACTGACCCTGACATGTATCTTTTCATAGAACACGGCATTCGTGGGGGAATCTCGATGAACAGTAAGAGGTTTTCAGAGGCCAACAATAGATATATGGAAAAATACGATCCTTCAAAACCTTCCAAATATATCATGTATCTGGATGCGAACAATCTGTACGGATAGGCTATGACTCAGAGCCTGCTGTACGGAGAGTTCAAGTGGATACCATGCAAAGGAAAAGATGAAGAATGGATAATGAGTATACCAGAAAATGGAGATACTGGATACATTTTTAAAGTGGACATGGAATATCCAGAACATCTACATGATCTCCATTCTGATTACCCATTGGCTGTTGAAAGAATGAAAGTGATTTTCAACTATCTTTCTCCCTTTGCAAAGTCTATGCCAGTGGTTCCCAACCTTTTTTTGGCCCATCGCCCCTTTCGGAAGTTAAATTACACCTATCGCCCCCCACGTTCTTCCCTTAAAAACACAAATTAGAAGGCGCTGATTTTAGTGAAGATTAATGTTACTGAACGCCTAATTTTAGTTTAAAGCTTCAAAAAGTGCATGATAAAGCAATAATTAGCTTTAAAACTGCATTTTTTTAATTCTTAACCCCTTCCCATCCCCCCTCCCCAAAAAACAGAAAAAAAAGAAAAAACGTAATTTGAAGTGCTTTAATTAACCAACGTCATTTACATACTTAGCAAAAATAAGAATTCTACATTTTTCACTAACATGCTTTTTTTTTAATTGAAATCCAGAAAAAATTGAAAATTTTAACTGTTAAGATCAGTTTTTTTTTTTTTTTTTTTTTAAACCTTTTTAATGGCTGCCTTGTGCTTGAAGGAACTCCGTTAAAGCTTTGATGTCTGGCTTTATATTTGTGAGATTTAATCTGAGGTCCCCTTTGAGGCAGATGTTCTATCGATGTCTTTGCTTCGTGAGAAGCTTCACTACAGAGCTAAATCCTCTTTCAACTAAATATGTGTAGGGGAATGAGATGAGGAGCTGTTCAACTTTTTTCGAAAGTTGTGGGTAAGTACCCATAAGCTTCACCCAGGCGAGTTCGTAACCGTATTGCTTGAAAGTAATTTTTGATTCACAATCAAATTTCAATTCCATAAACTCTGTCTGCAAAGAGTTTTCCAGTTCATTCAAATCTTAAAAACTAAATGGGTCTGAAATCGAGTCAGGAATTTGTAAGTTAATCAAATCTGCACACCTTGTTTTCCGTGTTCTTTTTTAACTGATCAAGGTGATCAATAAAAATTAAAAAATTTTCTTCAGGAAGTTCATCATCTGCGATTAAAGTTTTTTTTAGATTCGGAAACAGGATAAATTCTTTACAGCCAATATTTGCCTGAATTGCCAATTTGGCAATGAATGCTGAAATTATGCTTTTGGCCTTGATGAGGTTCATCTTGTTTTCTTGAAGCTTAATGCTGACTTCGTTCATTTTTTCAAAACTATTTGTAAGATACGCTAGTTCCAATTTGCGCTGTTTCAAATTCTCACTTAAAGCAGGATCATGCAAGTCGAGAAACTCAGCTACAGAGTCGAATAATTCAAAGAAACGGCGGAAAGAGTTTCCTTTGGAAAGCCATCTCACAGACGTATGTAAAAGCAAGCGTTCGAATTTTTCATCATTTTCATGGCAAAGCTCTCGAAACAGGCGATGATTGAGAGAATTAGCTTTGATCTTGTTAATACCAGTAATGACTAATTGTAAGACTTCATGTAAAACACCACTCAATTTTTTTGCAGCCAAATATTGACGATGAATGACACAATGGATGGTAATCACTTCTAGCACTTCTTTTTTAAGGTGTGCAAGAAACTCAATATGACGACCCGCCAAGGGAGGGGCACTTACATTTGTCAATGGAATTTCTTTTTCTTCACTGTTAAAAAAAATGTATTCAAAAATGAAACTCTGAATGTATTCATTTTTTTTTTTTGAATACAATTGATTCAAAAATGAGTAAATGTGGCATCAAATACAAACATACGAGAAATACGAGTCATCATATACGAACATACCCAAGTCATCATATAAGAATACAACACATTATCAAACACTAATTCATGAAAAAAGATGCATACAATCATTTAATACTGCACTAACGTTTCTAGAACATGGTTTAATAAATATTCATGCATAAATAGGAAATATAATAAGCGTGACTTCCAAGAATAAAACTCGCGAGCTTCGAACTCTTTTCTTATTGCTCATGCTACGCATCGCTCAAGAGCGTGAACAAGTGTCGACAATGTTCATACGCTTTCGGCGCGTTTTTCGTGCTGTCTTGCGGAGCGATCGAGATGGCTGATCTGTTCGTCAAGAAAAAACTAGAAGATTGGAAATTGGAAGAGTTTTCATCGAACTTTGAAAGTAAGTTTTACTTTTATTATCATAGTAAGGATAATAAATGAAGGGTTGTATCTAAATTACCCAAAAATTACTTGCCTAAATTGCTCGATAGCACATTCAACATCCGACTGTGCTCGGAACATATTTTTAAACATTATATTTTATGTGGATATATATGTTTTCAAACTGTGAAAGAAAGTTCATAACGAGCTTCGTAACCTTTATTATCGTAGTAAGGATAATAATTGAAGGGTTGTATCTAAATTACCCAAAAATTACTTGCCTAAATTGCTCGATAGAACATTCAACATCAGACGGTTCTCGGAACATTTTTTAAACGTTATATTTTATGTGGATATGTTTTCAAACTGTGAAAGGAAAGTTCATAACGAGTTTCGTAAATTTTATTATTTATATTTTACTCTTCAAATTTGAAAAAAAAAAAGCGAAAGCAACATCTTGCACAAACAGCTATGGAAGAAATTAGGTTCTCATCAAGCATAAATCGTTGCATGAATACATTTTTGGAACACTTGTGTGTTTCACTGCACAAATATTTTTTCTTTCGAAATACCACTAATATAAAAACCTTTTTGCCGAAAAGTAACAAGAAATACGGATTTGAATTCAACATATTTCAGTGAATCATTTATCGTTACATAACTATTGATAACATTTCCAAATCTTTAGTATGATTCACTCGGCCATGCACAGGCTTGCTAGATTTTAGTAATGTTCGATCGGGTCGAGGGAATGCCCCCCCCCCCGCAATCCTAAGCTTTGCTCCCTCGCGTAAATAAATAAAACGCGTATCTGCTTGTCAAATTTTGCTGAAATTAGTGGTGATGAAATTTAAAATTTAATTCTTAATTTTTATTCAAAACATTCTGTGTAACAAGAATACAAAATGTATCAAAATGGAAAACAAACTCTAAAAAAATATTAAACTAAACAATTTAAATATCAAATAACCATCTTAAAAAATATTTAAAAGTTCAGTTTAAATACAAAACGAAGGAATTAGGGGCAAAAATGAATTAGGGGCAAAAATAACTACAACTATAACAGCAGTAGGAGATTTATTCATTCCACTTGATAATAAGTTCTCCATAACGAGACTATATTTGCTTACAATATGAAAAAATTAATACCGTAATGTTAAATTGACAAGCAAACTATTAAGTTACTCCTATAAATTAATCAATACATAGTTAACAATTAAAAACATTATATACTCAATTATTATGGATAGGAATTGCATTTACATGTAAGAGCTGAGAGAGAGAGAGAGAAATGCTTTTCTCTAACAGTTTTAAAGTAAACTTCACATTTTTACAATATTTTTTGATTATTAATCATGCATTGTATCATTAACAAATACATCATGAGTTACTTGTATAAATTATGAAATGCATGGTGAACAATAATAAACAATATAGAAGGATTACTTAGGGATAATGTTAGTATTTACATGTAAGACCATGGTGCTTCCCGCCATTGAGAAGCTTCATACTCTTTGTGAAAATAGAACTTCGTTTTTAAAGAAAGTTTTACATTTTTACAGAAACTTGAGAGACATCAATGCTGCATAGTGCAATTTACAAATAAACTATTAAATACTTCTAAAAAATTGATAAATGCATGGTGAGATATAAAAAACGTCATACATACATACATTGGTTTTGGATAGAAGTTGCATTTACATAAAAGAGCCGAGATGTTTTTCACCTCCTGTGAAAAAGATCTTCATTTTTTGAATGATGCATTATGCAATTTACAAAAAAACCTTTCACTGCGTCTATAAGTTATGAAATGCACAGTAAGCAATAATTTATAAATAGTACTGCATCACATACGGTGAGCCATAACAGTCATTCTACGGTGAGCAATAACTATTTTACAATCACATATTTATATTATCTTTGTGTTTCATAATTTTGAAGTGCACAGTGAGCAAAAACTTTTTTACAACAGAATATTACAACTCTAATTACAAAATGTACGGGGAAAAACATTTTTTCAATTCTATATTACATACGGTGAGCAATAACTACAGTCGGACCTCCATATATCGAACTTCCACATATCGAAATTTTCTATGTATCGAAATCCCAGCAAATTTCTATGTTCATTACATAGAAAAGTTGTTTCTATATATCGAAAAAATCTCTATATATCGAAATTTTTTTCGAGATACTCGTAGGTTTTTCTCTGCTTTAGACTGTTCGTATCATGAAAAATGAAGCTTAGCGGAGAAAATTATGTTCACTAAAGGTTGCTACAAAACTTGAGGAATCTGGGGTTTAGGAGTGTGTAGTTCGATCGTTGTTCCGTTCTGGAGTTCTTACATTCCCTCAAGTTTATTTCAAATCTTAGTTGTAACCAGTATCACTGTAAAATCAGTTTTAAGCTATCCCTTTTGTCTGTTGAGTATCATTCCTAGTCTTTTTAGCTTCAGTAAAAATCATTCAAGTTAAGTAGATTGATTTTTTGCTTTTCACTCGATTCCATTGTCAAAACGAAAATCCCCTAACGTTACAGATCAAGTTGATTTGCCGAAGAATGAAGATATATGAAGGCGCAAAAATGTAATTTCTGCAAAATTAATATTTTTATTGTTATCTTTCATTTAATGCTCGTTTAAATTATAAATTGGGTTTCATGCACGTTTTAATGATTTAGAAGTTTTTTATGTTAAAATAAGATCGTTTCTATATATCGAATTTTTTCCCGGCAATTTGCTACTTCGATATATGGAGGTCCGACTGTATATACGATCGCGTATTTACAATAACTTTGTGCAACATAATTACGAATTGCACGGTGAACAAAACCTTTTTCCAACACTATGTTGCATACGGTGAGCAATAAGTTACATATCACGGTGAGCAATAACTTGCATACTACGGTTAGCAATAACTTGAATTGCAACTATTGTCAGAATACGCAGATTCAGTGGCACAGAATCTCGTGTTACAATTTCACGTCCGGGAAAGTTTGAATTCTGGCCTTTAAAAAGCATAAAATAAAAATTAAATTAAAAATTTTAAAAATCGCCTACTGAAAAAAACTTTAAATGAAACTTAAATTAAAAATTTAAAAAACCTCCGACTAAAAAAACCTTAAATAAAACTAAAATAAAGAACTAAAAATACCCGACTAAAAAATGTTTAAAATAATATATTTATCGGCTTTTGAGGTTTCTGATAAATTGCCTTATAAATAATAGCAGTAATATATCCAAGCGTCGTCGTGTCGGGGGACCAATATGAAAATAAAATATGAAAGAATGAAAAATAATAAAGTAATGAACAGACTGCAGCTAATAATGATAAAGTAGCTATGATATCTAAATACAAGAGTTTGCTCAGCGGTCTATATAACCTACATACCAATATGAAAATAAAATATGAAAGAATGAAAAGTAATAAAGTAAATAACAGAATGCAACTAATAATAATAAACATCAGTTTTTACTTTCATATTGGTCCCCCGACACGACGACGCTTGGATATATTACTGCTATTACTTACAGGGCAATTCATCAGAAACCTCAAAAGCCGATAAATATATTATTTTAAACATTTTTTAGTCGGGTATTTCTAGTTCTTTATTTTAGTTTTATTTAAGGTTTTTTTTAGTCGGGGGTTTTTTAAATTTTTAATTTTAGTTTTATTTAAAGTTTTTTTCAGTCGAGGGCTTTTAAAATTTTTAATTTAAATTTTTCTCTTATTTATTCTTTAAATATGCTTGAAACACTTTGTACATTTGTGTGTAAGAATTAAAATCCATCTTTTCAGCTTACAATGCTTCACTCGATTATGTTTTTAATGTTGCTGCATATTTTTCATGTAAACCTTATGTTCTAAGACATGCTGTAGTTTCTACAGACTAAAACATACTACATAGATAAATATTGAAAGGTGTCTGTTTATGATTTGTTTTTTATTTCTTTTTAATAATTTATTATTGTTAAATTTTCATTTAAAACTTGATAATTACCTACATGGCCCAAACTGTTCAGTTACAAATTTTGAAGAAAGTTTTAAAATTTGTTCACTACTATTGTTATAATAATGTAAATTATTTCACTAATTTTCTATTTAATTAACTAAAATTGCTAAGCTTATTTAAACAACTTCCAACTAACACATTTATTAGTTGCATAACCGACATCTCTCACATACATAATAATAAGATGTGTATTTTCACATAATTTAGTTTTGGCCAGTTCTATGGTAGTTAAATCCAGTTTCGGCCGGTTTTAGCCAGTGGCCTGGATAAAATCAGTTTTGCTCCGCCAAAACTACAACCCTGACATAAACTATGTAAATGTTATGGTTTACTAAGAACATGAAAAAATCACTGTAGTTAGAGAAAATAGGCTGCTTAAAATGTTTTATTTTGAGTTCTATTTTGGGGTAGGAACCCTGATATTGGTTAAACAAATAATAAAAATTGAGTACTTAATTATTTTTTGTATTTGAATTACTTTGAAAAAAGTTATATGAGTAAAAAGTGTTCCAAATTTATATTGATGGTGACAAGTATCATTTTCTGCAGGTGAAGGGATTGATGAAGAGAGCTTTAGTCTCTTGGATACCAGCACTCTAACGATACTTATCCCAAAAGCAGGCCCAAGGTTAAAATTTAAATCCTATTTGGGAAACTATGTGTCAATGTCATCTTGTTCATCATAAAATGCAACCGAGAAAGAAAATGATTCATTCCAATCTAGTGCATCAGAAATTAAATCATCTTATTTGTCAGAAGGCAGCAGTGAGAAAAATCTCGATTTGTTGCTTATAGTTAGGAGAAAGTTACCAGAAATATACAAAACACTTCAAGAATCTGATGGAGAAAAAATAAACATTTCTCACAAATACAAATTAAACAGATTAATCGTAGATACATATGTCGAAAAATATGGTTGCAAACCAACCACTCAAGAAAAAATTCATCTAGCAAAAGCTATCATAAACACATTTCCAGTTCTCAAATCTATAGAAGGTGAAGGTTTTGTAAGTATTCATTAGATTTTTATTTGTTTCTTCATTTTGTAGAGATTACTGTTGATTAGAATTAATCCTGGTCTAAGGAAATGCTTTTTACTTTCTTCTACTCTCTAATATATAGAAGAAAGTATTGGATTTGTGCAAATTTTCGACTGTTGCCGCGGGAGCATTCTGGTTGTCACAGGAGATTGCAGGAGCTTTCTCTGGAATCCGTGTAACATCGAAAACCACAGTTCATTGTCTTGAATCACTGGAAACATTAGAATGGCAATCTCGAGAAGGGTCCTCCTCAAGGTGCATTGGCACACCGGTCGAATGCAGTTGGTTAATATGTCGCTTTAGCTGTCGTCCTGAGTCTAGCCTAATCAAATAATGGCATGAACCAAATTTTTTTATTACTTTTCCAAACTGCCAGACGTTTCGGTTGTTTATGAAGACTCGAACCTGGACTCTCTCCCCCACTTTAAAAGATCTCACAGGACCACTGAAAAATTTTGATGTTGTTGGATGATATGGGAAGATAGAGTTCAAGCGAATACGAAATTCTCTGTTGAGCTGGAGACTTTCCACAAGCTAGAGGGGTTGCTCTATAGCGAAGCAATATGTTTTGAACCTTGAATGGTAATGAAGTTTGTTCGAGGAATGAAGCTTTTAATTTCCTCTTTAAGGTTTGCACATTTTTTTCTGCAAGACCATTTGTTGCAGGATGTCCTGGAGCTATAAACGTCTGGAAAATTCCATTACTGGAACTGTAAGTGTGGAATTCGTCACTTTGGAAAATTCTAGCATTATCGGATACAATAACATATGGATATCCATGAGAAGAGAAATTTTTTTCAAGTAGAAGGATAGTTTTAGAACTTGTTGGGGAATCTCTGATAACTTCAACTTCTGCCCATTTCGACTTGGCATCGACACACACCAAGAAGTAGTAATTTTCGAACGGGCCAGCATAGTCGATGTGAATTCTGTCCCAATTATTTGCTGGAAGTTCCCATGGATGGATAGACACCTTAGGTGGATTTGACTTGTTAGAGCACATCCTTTGCACCCTTTGACTAATTTTTCTACGTCGGAGTCAATTCCTGGCCAATAAACATATTTTCTTGCGAGTTGCTTCATTTTCGTTATTCCTAAATGAGTTTCATGAAGTTCATCTAGTATTGTAGAACGTAAACCTTTTGGAATTACGACTCTATCCCCTCGGAAAAGAATGCCATCAAGCAATGTAAATTCTGAATCTTTGCAAGTGTTGTTTAGCTTCTTTATTATTTTCTTCAGTTCTGTATCTTGTCCTGTTTCAGTCTGGATAGTCAGCGATGTTATTTGTTGACTTGAAATCTGGAATATATTTTCGGCGTATACTTGATTTGCTTCTTCGCCTATGAATTCATCAACTGACATTTCGGGCTTTTGAATTGGTGCCCTGGACAAGCAATCAACATTTTGATTTTCAGATCCTTTTTTGAATTGTACTGAGTAGTCAAAACTTGATAAGTAGGAAGCATATCGGAGCAGTCTTGCTGAAGTCATTCGAGGAAGAGCTTTGTGCAGGTGAAAAATTCTTGTTAGAGCTTCATTGTCGGTAATCAGCTTGAAAGGTTTGCCAAATACGTAGTTGAAGCACTGGGTCAAACCGAAAATGATAGCTAAGGCCTCTCGATCTAATTGACTGTAATTTTGTTCAGAACTGGTGAGTACACGAGAAGCATAGGCAATAAGTCGTTCTATGCCTTCTGTAGAGTGACTCAATACTGCAGCAATTCCAGTAGGGCTTGCATCAGTAGTCAGGATAACTGGTAAACTGGGATCAAATGGAATTAGTGCTCGATCACTGCAAAGTTCACATTTCAGTTTTATAAATGCTGATTCGCAACTAGCACTCCAAAACCAAGGTGCATTTTTCCTAAGTAGACATCGAAGTGGATATGAAATAGTTGAAAAGTCTGGAATGAAGCGGGAATAGCAAGTTACAAGTCCCAAGAATCGTCTGATTTCATCGACATTTGATGGCCTTGGCATTTCTTGAACAGCACGAACCTTTGCTGGAGATCTACTTATCGTGTTGTATTCAATATATAACATGTCCGAGATATTCGATTTTCTCTTGAAAAAAAGGAACATTTTTGCTTGTTTAAGTGAAGTTCATAATCATACAGACGTGTCGCTATTTAAGTAACGAATCAGGGCTTTAGGCAGCCCCAATGAGCTTATTTTGCATGGTAGCTAATAAGAGCTCAGCTCCTGCACTTTTCCTATTTAGGTGATGGCGATGTTTCCGAGAGTTCATGTTTTTAAGTCAATTTATATATACTATCATTTCTTCTTTTTTTTTCATTTTGAAGGTCGATGTTTTGAAACATTGATGTTTTTCAATTGATGTTGCTTCTCTGTGAGACATTTTAATATAATTTTCAGTTAAAATACAAAAACATCAACATCGAAAAAACATCGGACCTAAAACATCGATGTTCCAAAAACATCGATGTTCCAAAAACATCGAAAGTAAAACATCGATGTTAAAAACATCGATGTTTTAACAAAAACATCGATGTTTCCAAAACATCGACATCGATGTCGCACCCCTAGTATGAACCATCAGTGCAGATGCATAGCCACTCATTCGCAAAATATCTTTGTTCAATGGTATCCAAGAAGCAGGCTTCAAGCGCATCAGGGATGACCTTGACTTTGTTTGATGTCAGATTGATCAGGTCAAGCCGTTTGATGGGCACGCAGGTTCAACTGTACTGGAATACTGCAAAGAAAGTAAAAGAGTCGTCAGCTGTGATAGTTGGTATTTCCTTCTAAGGAATTCTGCATGTCTTAGAGGAAACGTCTGATTTTTGAATCCATACACCATCCCAGTATTTCCAAACCAACCTTCTAGCTCTCAAGCCCAAAGTTTGAGAGTGAGTTTGTCCTGGTAACTATCAAGAGACTCGATGCTGGTCTAGAACTGCATTGCTACTAAAAATGATTTTGATAAAACTGACCACAAATGTATTTAGCAGTAAGTTGTCGCCCCCTAAATCGGGGCTGAGGCAGAACTGCATGCTATATTCCGACAGCCCGGTTATGCGATCCAGAAACTAGTTTCATCCTTGTGAACTCATCAGTCTGGAATAGATAATAACCGAACCGGAAGCAGATGTGACTGAAAATCCCTTGAGAGAGTCCTCGAACATTATCTCTTCTCTCCAAACTTCCTCAATTTCGTTTTTAGGGCTTCAACTTTGAAAAAATGCTCAAGAGGTGAAACTGCATTACAGAGCACCATACGATCAGAAACTTGCTTTTTATCTTAAGCTACTAGTCGAACAATGGAAATAATAATCTTTTTGTTCTGCTAATATTTTTTATTGGTTAATAAACTTTGATAATTTATGCTGTAATAACGTTATTAAATGTTATGAACTTGATTAGATATTATAGACGATTAAATTTGATAGCTGTACAAAGCATTTTATTTCTAGTACAATCGTACAGCGTTGAAACTACGTTATAAAGTTCCATGGCTACCAGAGTTTAAATTTTCTTAAAACCTTAAGCCATCAATCGAAATAAAGAAGCATTTTTTCCCGCCAGTTCTACTTGGAAATAATTTCTTTAGTTTTCAAACTATAATAATTTCTACTGTAATGACACGTAACGTCATTAAATGTAATTAGTTTCACTTAATACTTATTTTATTTTCTTCTATTCATTTGGCACACAACTGCATGCTGATAGCTGTTCAAACGTTTCATTACAAGTACAAATATATATCGGTGAAAAGACATTACAGAGAACAATAGTATGATAATTTGCTTGTTACTTGAAGAAATCATTCGAAAACAATTATTTTTCAGTTTTGCTTATTGTTTTTTTTTCTTTTTTTTTTTTTTTTTGGTTTACAAACTTTGATATCTTCTTCATCAAATAGTGAACTTTATTAAATTTATGAACTTGATTAAATATTATACACGATTGTATTCTGATAACTGTATAAAGCAACTACTTCCATGGCTACCAGAGTTTAAATTTCGTTAAAACCTTAAGCTATCAATCGAACTATAGAAGCATTTTTGATTCAGTTCTGCTTAGAAATACAGTCGAACCTCGTTATCACGACACCTTTGGGACTGTCAACAAAGTGTCGTCATAGCCGGAGCGACGTCATAACCGGAATATTTAAAAATTCATAATTATACATTTGTTAACATTAAAATTAGATTTAATGAAGAAAATAGTAGTATGTATATATACATTTTAAATTAGATTTAACTAATGTAAATTTGAATTATTGGTAGATATAAAAAAAATATTTATTTCTTAAAGAAATCTTCACTTATTATTATTATTTTTTGTGTAACTAAAAACTTTTCTAACTAAATAACTTTTCTATAGCATTTTTAACACTCCTCTTTTCCACGAAAGTATCAGCAAGAAAGAAACTAATTCAAGACTCTCCACCTGCTTTGAATTCCTTTCTATTGTCCCTCTTGTCAAAGTATGAAACCTGTACCTTTCAGAACTTATCTACTTGCCCCCCCCCCCCTCCCCATTCTTGAGGTGTCATGCCTGGTCAAATCTCTTGCAGAGTCCGAAGTTCCTACAACAAACATTTCCTGATGTTTTCATTATTTTACAGAAAAGTTAACAATTGCAAAGAAATATTTGATCCAGTCGGCGCTGTTCGAAGTGTCGTCGTAACCGGAGGTGCACCAAAAAGACTGTCGTAAAATCCGGAGCTACTTAACGTTAAAATTATGTGGCATAGGTTCGGGACTTTGAAAAAGTGACGTGACATCCGGAGTGTCGTGAAATCCGGGTGTCGCGATAACGAGGTTTGACTGTAATTTCTATAGTTTACAAACTATGATACTTTATACTGTAATGACACGTAACGTCATTAAATATATACTTAGTTTTACTAAATATGCATTTTATTTTCCTCTCATAATTATGCACATAACTGCGTGCTGATAGCTGTACAAAGGATTTCATTACAAGCACAAATGTACAGCGGTGAAACTACATTACAGAGAACCATAGGATCGGTAATTTGCTTTTTATCTTTAGCAATTATTTGAACTGTAAAAATTATTATCATTCAGTGTTGCCTTTTTTTTTTTTTTGGTTTACAAACTCTGATAATATCAGCCGCAAACAACGAACGTTATTAAATTTATGAACTGGATTAAATATTATAGACGATTATAGTATTTGATAGCTGTACAAAGCCTTTCTTTACAACTACAAGTGTACAGCGGTGAAACCGCATTACAGAGCTTCATGGTTACTGGAAGTGACATTTTGCTGTGAATTTCCTTCTTTAGCTTATGCAATTAAACACAATTAAACGCAGTTATTACGCAGTTAAAAGAATCTAACTGAAAAAAGAATTTTCATGCAGTTAAAATAATTTCTTTTGTTTACAAACAATGATTATTTCTACCCTGATGACATGTATCATCATTAAATGTAATAAACTATACATTATTTTCCTGTTATAATGTAGCAGAATATTATTTGCCGGGATATAAAGAATCAGTATATAAAGAATCAGTCTGACGCTCCCCACGAGGGGGAGAGGTGTTCTTTGTATTTTAATCCATAAATTAAAAAAAGAACTAGGGGGAAAAGTGGGGTCTAGCCCCGGTGTAGCCCCCCTACACAGAGGTAAGGCTGCGTACGACAGGGTTCGCCTGCTATCCCTGAAGTCTCCCGTTTGAGGCACCGACTAACCCCCTTATTTTACACTGAAAATTCGCTCTTTTGTGCCTTAATTTTGCTTCTTTTGTTATTTTTATCTAGTTTTTATTACTTTATTATGGCTAAAGCTAGATCTTATTAAAAAAAAGCCTAAAAAAAGATGTTTTCAAGATAATCGTTATGCCAAAGCAAAAAACACAAGCAATGAGAAAATGCTAACTAAGAGTGCGTCTAAACTATGTGTTTAGAAATCTGCTGAGGAATTTAGTTTGATAAGTGATATTACGGAAAAGCTGCAAGAAAATAGAGTATTGGATATTTCCTGTCTAATATCTGTGATTTCCATTTTATGCTGTCCCACATGTTTTAATGCAGGATTAAAACTTACAGAAGAATCCAGGTTTAGAATCAATTCGACTTTCTCTATTAAGTGTAAGAGTGCATTCGGAAACAAGGATCCGTCGCCGCGGTGGAACCAGTGACGTCATTTACCACGTTCGGAAAAGCTGCTGCTGTTCTCTATCGGTCGACCCGGTTGCTACCTCTCGAACCGCTGTCTTGACGCGGTTTGAGAGGTCACAAGATACTTTTTGCCCATTCCGCAAAGAGTTTAACTGCATTTGATGTTTTGATTGCCAGCAGATCACGCATATTTGCAAAATGTCCATGTGCTTGCGATTTCAATGTCTTTACAGTGACATATTATTATCGGACTTTAAATTCTGCTGAAAACCACGTGAAGGCTCATTTAGCAATGGTCGTCACTGCTGAAAAACTGTTCCCTCCTGAACCGTCAGTACCATTTACTTAATCGGGTTCTTCCGAGAAATATTTTTAAATTGCATTTAAGCATTTAATTACCAAATAAGATTTTTTTTAAAAATAATACTAAGCACTTTTTTAATGCACTCAAAAGGACCAAATATGTTTTCTGGGTCAGAAAAGACAATTTAAGTTTTTCTGTAGTTTTACTATTCATTGATTTAGGTGGAAATATTCCAAAGGAACTCAGATGTATTTGACAAAATTTGTTTTAAAAAAGAACCAGAGTTATTCGGCAGAGGTGGCATATGAAATTTGCAATTAAACACACACATGAAATATCAGTAAAAATCATGGTATTAAAAGTATAAATTACTAAAACTATGCATAAATGCTTAAGAATAATCTAGCAACACAATTTCAGCACTAAATAAATCAACCCAATAAAATCTCAACAAATTCTAAAATGAACACCATTCTTAGCCATATAAAAACATGTATACTTTCACTCAACTGGAATTACTCTCTAAGAATCTCTAGCTCACATAAATAACGTTATACAACCCTTCAATGCAGCTGACATCTTGAAACGCGCCAGAATTTCTCACAGTGAAACACACTTGTTTAGGATTTCTTCCGCAACCATGCGTTCAGTCCTATCAGCAAGCTTTTAACGAAGTATTTCACCGTTCTAGCACTATGTAGCACAATTGCGAAAAAACAATTTCCTTCTCAATACACATAGGAGCAGAATTCAAGGAAATTTTTCAGCCAGCTCGGAGACTTCTGGCATGCATCAAAAAATCCGTTTTAAAAAAGCTGGGCTCAGGTTTCTCATTTCCGACAACGAGCACTCGTCTTCACTGCCAAACCAACATAGACGCTTTCGCCGCTCCAATCCAGTCGTGTACCAACGCATACTGCTGACCACTTTATAGCTTTTTCTTATCCTCCTACGGTTTTGCCGACTTACATTTGAACTTTTGAGCAGTACAAATGCCCCTCTGTTAAAAAAAAAAAAAAAAAAAAAGTACAGTTTTATTGACCGACTCTGCCATTAACACTCAGTCTCAGATTGTAATCATGAGTCACATGAGGGACAAAACGATCAACCAGACCAGGCATCATTTGCACGTTAAGAGACGAATTCATACTTTCTCAATTCTTTCCTTGTTTATATTTTCGTCTCCTGTTTGACGCTCATCTGCAGCATTAGAGCCCAGGCCAGCCAAGGGCAATCTAGGGGTGGTAAACATTATATAATCTACCAATCATACCAATCTGACGTAATTAGGTCTCCTTATGTGTGTAATCCTTACAACTACAGGAGATATGATTTCAGAATTCAAAAAAAAAACTTTAACTTCGTTTATTAAGTTTTTTGAACGCCCAAGTTTCACAGCCGGATTATCGATATTGGCGCTGATGATAGAATGAAAACTAAACCAGTAATGGTGCATGAGTAAAATTCGACAATGGGTGGGGTTGACAAATCCAACCAATGCCTATCCTACGACAACGTAACAAGAGACCAGCAAAGAAAATATTACAAAAAATCTTTCGGGACTTACCGAGTTAATCGGTTTGACATGCTTTTGTGATTTTTAAAAAGAATGGTCCCATGTAAATTTTCTACGGCGTATGATTGAAAGACTAATTGAACATTCCGGAGAACTAAAATGTGTGCCGTAGCGTAGGGGTAAAAGCATCTGAAAACAGCTTCAGATGGGAAGTGCCTTACGGTCAATCTCATGTCACAAATAACTCAACAAGTAAACAATATCCTGTAAGTAAATGTGTTGTTTGTTGCAGTAAAACAAACGACAACGGTAAACGCATTAGACGAGAAACAAGGTTTCAGTGCGACGATTGTAATGTTGATCTCTGGGCAGTCCTATGTTTTAAAATGTACCATACTTCTCACAAGTATTCTATAATTAATTATGTAAAACTTTAAATGTCCTGTTCTCTTTTTCGATAAATTTATTTTTTATGCAAATGCTTCTATATTTTAATTGCTAAAGAATATTTTGTATACTCAAATGTAAGTAAGTTACAACACAATCAAATTGAGCTCTTAAAATTTACTTTTAAACTATCTTCAATTTGTGTTGCACTTTTTAATTTTACTCAATATGCTTTTAAGACATTTGAACTTAAACAGTTAATAGAATGGCCATAAGATATATAACCACATTTAGGTGTGTATTGAAAGCGAGAGATGCGTTGTACTGCAACACATAGTAGGCAGACAAAGAAAATGTATTCTTGAATTTATATAAATGAAAATGGATTGATAGATATAGCTAGCTGATTATATAGAGCAAAAGACGAAATTAAAAAAATAACTACAATAAAATCAGAAAAATAAAGTATTGCTGTAATTGAAGGTTTGAAAAAAAATTTTCATAGCACAAGTAGAGTTGTAATCATCATACTTGAAATTAATATGTATATAAGCGAGAGTAAGTCACACTAGCGTAACCAGCAAAAAATATTGGGGAAGGGTGGGCATTGTTAAAATTTGGGAAATTTTAGTACTTTTCTATGTGATTTAAAAAAATAACTTTTCTGTTACAGGGAGGGGAAATGTATCCTACAGTCCCCTTCCCTTTTGGTTGGTTGGTTTATTTGATTTTTATGGCGCAAGAGCCCTTGAGGGCTATACTGCGCCAAACGATTTTTTATTATGTACTATTTATTTTAAATTTAAGAATAAGTCAAAAAAGTAAAAGTAAGCATATTTTGAAGCAGAAAGCATGAAACTTCAAATACTAGAATTTAAAAAAAAAGCAACCCATAAAAAATATAAACGTTAAAAACATTGAAACAAATTGAAGATGGAGAAAAAATAGACGAAACAATATCTTGAAAAATATGGAGACTACGAAATCACATAATGACGAGATAAACACTAAATTAAAAAGGAGAATCCAATCTCCTGGAAAAGGAATACAAAGGAGTTGCTGGGGGACACACCCCATCGCAATGCGATGGGGTGTGTCCCCCAGCAACTCCTTCAAAGATGGATGAAAATCATCAAAATATTTAAAACGTATTTAATTGAAATTTGGACAATTGCTTAAACTATGCAACACTGTTTGATTTCCATTCCGCTGCCGATAAGTGTTAAGACATTAAGATATTAAGTTTTTAATGTCATCAAAAGGGACACACACTATCATCAACCAGGATATTTGCGGTTCTGGCAGCTGAATCGGCTGCTTCATTGCCTGCAATTCCCACATGACCAGAGATCCAACAGAAGAGAACATTAAAATGATTTTGTATAAGATTTTTGAATAAATGATGTGACTGAATGACTATAGGGTGGCTATTATTATTGCAGTAAGCGATAGCTTCCACTGAACTCTCGGTTGGTTGGTTGGTTTGTTTATTTTTTATGGCGCAAGAGCCCTTAAGGACTAAACTGCGCCAGACGATTTTCTGGAATAAATTATATATTAGGACTCGACCGATGCATCGGCGCCGATGGTTCAACAATTTAGCCATCGGCATCGGCATCGGCGGCCGATGCTAAATTGCAGGAAACATCGGCCCATCGGCCTTAAAAACATCGAAAAGCCGATGGAATTGGCCGATGCTTTTGAAAAAAAAAAAAAAAAAGACTTTTGATGTTTTACCTTTTAATACAAAGTAAAGGCTGTTTTCATATAAAATTATTTACTAAATTTCAGGATGAATTTCTATTTTAGTCACCCCTGAAAGAGTTTTTAATACCGCATTCAGGTACCAAACAAGGTAATTATTGCGTTGTTTCTTGCTGCTGGATGTATGTATCTCTCATAAGTATGTATCTTCAAAACGGTAAACTGTAGAAGGATAAGTTTTCGCATGTGGGGTGTGCGTACGTTCCAGTTGTGCACTTCCCTTTTTGTTTTCGATCGGGTGTTCTGAAAAGCCTGTTTACTCATTTTTTGTGGCTATTAATTACTTATTTCAATGCAAAACTAATATAGCGTCTCAGACTGATGGTCATTTGGTGATATATTGCCGAATTGGAGATTATGGAAACAAATATGAGATGGCGAAACCGGTTTTTGTGTCATTTTGTTAGATTCCCGTTGAGCCGACGGTAATTTTTAATTTTTCGATATTTGTAATATAAATCACAGTAATGCAGTCTTTTTCTGTATTGCTTCGGCGGAGTTACAAGTTTGGAGCCTGTCGAAATACATTTTGGGTCCCTATTTCTCTATCACAGAAGTTGTAAAGCATTTATCATTTGCATTCCTGCGGTGCCCCTATGGTTATGGGGCCTCTCGTGCAATTGCAACATTTGCTGTATTTTAAATCCGCCACTGCACGTCAAAACAAACTTGGGTGCAACTTTTGAAAGGGTTTATTCTCAATGTTTATGATTATTTTGATTTCTATTTTTTACGACTATGTTTTGAATTTCCGAGAACACTTGCGTGCCCCTCCTCCCACTCTCTCAATTTCTGAAATTAAACTCTAGTTGTACTTTCGAGTTGTTTAAAACTAACACCATTCATAAAATTAGAGATTTTTTTTTCAAACTTTATCTATTGTTTAGACAGAATTTAGATTATTAAAGTAAGAAATTGATTAAAGACGTTTTGAAAGGTGATATAATTCGGAAATCGAAGGGACTTTTGAATTTTTTCTTCGGAAGTGCTGAAATAGATTCAAAAACTCTTCCGAGGCGTTGATTTTAGCGGATCTGTACTAAACAAATTAGGCCGAGGTTGGGGCTGAAGTGTGAGTTACTGCAAAATCAGAGGGTGACCCCCCCCCTATTTTGTAATGCGCCATCTTTTTTGTATCATTAATAGCGATCTGTTGTAAGAAACTATTTTTATGTATTTATATAAAATCAATGAATAAGTTATTTTCGTTTTTTATACAAAAGTTTCAAGGATTTACTATTATGCAATTTTTAAAATTTCAAAAAAATATTGTTAAATTGAACAATTTAATTTGAACTTGTTTGTAAAGCTTCATAAAAGATTAAATAATCAAATTGTTCAGTATTATGTGTGCCAACATCAGATCAAGTAGTATATATATTCAGTTATTAACTTGGTGTAAATATTGAGTTTGTTTATTGTAGCTGCGTTTTAAGAGCCTCGCTCTTTTCATGGCTATTTTTTTTTCCAGCAAAATTTATGTCACTGTTTTAGTTTTTTGAAAAATGCAAAATTTTCTATTCATAAATTTTAAATAAGTATAAAAATTCCTATTATGATTTAGTATTGTAATTTATATGTTACCTTATTTGGTTAATTTGATGACTAAAAAATGCCTACGTGCAATCTTTCCAATTTAATTGCGTAATTTGTTGACGTTTTCATAGTTTTATTCTTAATTTTTCTTTTGAATGATTTAACAACATAATTTAATGTTTTTAAACTATGTTTAGTGGACCTAAATCCATACATCATTACAATATTACTGAAATCTTAGTTATATGTTCAATTAAAAAAACAAATCAATTGGTTATTAAATAGTCTCTTTGGGTTTTTTTTCCTTTTTTCTTTCTTTTCTTTTTTTTTTTTTTTTTTTTTTTTTGACTGTTGTTCTTTTTCTTTCATCATACAGCAATCAAAAAAGGAGAAGCATAACTACACCCTATACCGATTGTACGTAGTACGATCCAAAAGATCGGGGACAAGCTGTATAAAACCTTACCTAGAATAGTTCACATTACAGAAGCACATCCACCTTCAAAAGGTTACCTTGAGGGACTATGTACTTCTGCCAGTGTTCATATAACTTTTGGAACTCTCCTGGAAGCCATTTTTCGCTACCTTCTATGATGCAGCTTTATCTTCTCCTGACGGAAGAAAGCGGCGTCCATGCAAATGTTTTTTTTTTTTTTTTTTGCTGAGAACAGGTATAAGTCACACGGAGCTAAGTCCGACGAAACGTTATGTTAATTGTTTGTCATATCAGAGTACTGACCAATCGAACCGTGCATCCTCAGTATGAAAGTCGCCTTCTTCCCCACGTTGAAGTTAAAGCAGCAGCGCAAGAGGCCTTACAGGAGGTTGCGAAAAATGTCTTCCAGGATTATTTCTAGAAGCTATACGAACGTTGGCAGAAGTGCATAGTCGTCCAAGGTGACTATTTTGTAGATAGATGTGCTTCGGTAATGTGAACTATTCAAGGTTTTATACATCTTGTCCTCTAACTTTTAGATCATACTACTTACGTATGAGTTTTTAACTTACTATTTCATAACGTTTTTGAGTGACGTAAGTTTACGCGCATGAAGACAACACAAGAGAATTTGCGATAATTAGCTGAGAAGGCGTTCAAAATGGATATTTCGGTTATCTACATGTTCTTAGGTACATATGCAATGTACAGATGTGCCGGAAAAACTTGTGAAGTTTAAATTGTGTGATCGTAAAATAGAAATTTAGGTCAAAATCTGATTTTTTTTTTTTTTTTTTGTGATTGCAATTCCTTATTCGTTGAAAGGAAGTAAAGTGAAATGAATCAATGATCCTTTAAATCCCTGGCAATTTTATCAATTTATTTCTGTTTGATTTTTTTTTTTTTTTTTTTTGCCATCGGCATCGGCCATCGGCCATCGGCAATCGGCCATTTGGAGGAAAACAATCGGCCATCGGCCATCTTTGAACAATCGGCCAACAATCGGCATCGGCCCATCGGCCAAAAAATGCCATCGGTCGAGCCCTATTATATATATAGATAAATATAAAAGTAAGCGTGTTTTCAGGTGAAAGATATAAACATGGATATTTTAAAATAAGTATTAAAAAACATGCTGACATTAAAAACATTTAGATAACGTATGAGATAATATGTTGACAGAAAACCTTGAATAACAAGAAAAGGACAATCACATTTTGACGGCACAAACACTAATTTAAAAGGGAGAATCGAATCTCCTGGAGGAAGGAGTATAAATTGCGATGGGGTGGGTTCCCAAGCAACTCCTTCAAAGAGGGGTTAAAATTATTAAAATATTTAAAACATATTTGGTTAAAATTTGGGCAGTTGCTTAAAATATGTAACACTGTCTGGTTCACATTGCATGTAATGCATGTCGGAGCTGGGTCGCGGCATAAAAGGTATTTATGTGTGCACCTAGTATGCCCAATGCGAAGTCTAGTTAATAAAACTTGTTCTCTCCTGGTAAGTTGTAATGATTTGAAACCTGTCGTCGAGCGCTGGATCGAATGCAATTTATTTTGTGTTTCAAGATTCCACGTCCGCTGCCAATGCGTGTTAAAACATTCAGAAATGACGTTTTTAATGTCCTCAACAGGGACAGTGTCATCAACCAGGATACTTGCGACTCTGGCAGCAGAATCGGCTGCTTCATTGCCTGCAATTCCCACATGACCAGGGATCCAACAGAAGAGAACATGAAAATGAATTTTTATAAGGTTTTTGTATAAATGATATGACTGCAGGACTAAAGGGTGGTTGTTATTATTGCAATGAGTGATGGCTTCCACTGACCCCTTTTTCTGCCGTAATGTGACCATCAAGTATTGAAGAAAAGCCGACGTGATCGTTTGCTTTTGATCCGTCAGTAAAAATATCTTTATATTCCGAATTTTTGCATTTTGTATTATAAAATATTTGCTGGTAAGCTGTATTTGGGGTAGTCTCTTTAGGGAATTTAGCGAGGTCATTGATAGTAGATGTATTTACTTCACTCCATGGTTTAATTAGTTCTATTGTATTGAGAGTATTGAGATCCGACAGCTGCAAATCTGAGAGCACATTGCGCATTCGGATCCCAAAAGTTGGGATTGCACAAGTAGCCCGGTCAAGTTAGACATAAAAATAGTGATCAAATAACAAAAATTCCGGGAAAGCTAAATTTTTGTAGAGACCTTGGGTTTAGCATTACAAATAAAGTGCCAAAAGTCCCCATCGATCCCATGTGCGCTAAAAAAGTTATTCGAGGTCAAAGGTCAAAATTTTAGCTTTTTTGGATTTTTCTCAAAAACGGTAAGTTTTATCGAAAAGTACCTCAGACCAAAGTTGTAGATCTCAAAATTCTCTATAAAAATGGTCCTTATGATTTTTATCTCCAAGATCAAACCATTTCCCAGATAATGCGTACTCTCGAAAGACAGCCAGTCACTTACAGAATCCAGTCTACTCGTATGGCCTTGAATAACATCTGGCTATTCTAATCCATGTGGCATCGTTCACGTACCCGGAGGTGCCCAACCCACTAAGGGCATGGGCGCACTCCTCAATATCGTAGAGCCCCCTCCCCCCCAAAAAAAACAAGAACCTTCTCCAAAAACTGAGGAAAAAACCCCTCTAAACAACCCCCCCCCCCCCTTAAATGTTTTTTGAGCTCTCAAACTGTAACCACATTTCATTCAATAAAACATAGTTTGGCTGGCGAGTCGCATTATTATCTTGACTCCTGACAATGTTTGGCCTTAGTGATACATTGTAGTTAAGATTTCTAGATTCTAAAATCCATCTCTCTTGGTTAGACAACAAACTGTGGTTGACGCTTCTTCATCTAATTTTGCGCATCGTCTCACTGCTTTAGTATAACGTGAGGTATTGGAAATCATATAATTCAATAGTTACGCTATCAAGCACCATTTCTTTTAAAGTTTTATCTGATATTCCTTTTTTAAGAAGATGATCAGAGTTTCCCCACTTCTGCCTATCAAAGAACTCAAGTTGAAATCGGGAATTGTAAATTTTCGCTGTACAATCGAATTCTTCAAACATGTCATCGTATTATGTTTGGATCATCAGCTCTTCTGCAAACTGGTTACTTTGAATATCTAAAGAATATAACACTAGGTATTGCGGATGACCATCAGAGAACTTGTTTCGAGACGGATTAACGACCAGTTCGAAGATGGACAAAGAACATTTATAATTCCAGATTTCAATTTTGAAGCTGAGAGAATACTATGAGCTCTTTGATAAGCAGAACTGGTAAAACTCGGCAACTCCCTCTTTCAAAAAGGGGACTTGCGATAAAACTTTGAAAGAAATTGCTTGATGGCGTACCTACTGAGTAGTCACACAAACATAACTCAAACTGAAAGTGGGTGTGACTCTAGGCCCCCAAATTTAATGCATATATTATACTCGAAATGTTGAATGTAACTAGATAGCAAACCAAATGGTTTGATCTCCGAGCGGTTACGAAAATGAGCGGCCATTTTTTAAAAATAATCAAAATACATAATTACACAAGCAATTATGTATTTTGTAATAAAACTTGCATTTAAGCATTATTTTTTATTTTGGCACTAAATTTCTGCCTTTAAAAAAAAGTGGAAATTCATCACTCTTGTTATCGTCATGATGCAAAGTAAAAAATGAAATATTTTTGTAATGAAATACTTTCCATTCGACTTTTAAAATATTTTTGATCAAAACAATGACTAAATAAAAGGAAGGATGAAGAAATAAAAAGATAATGATACAATAAACTAGCTTATATATATATATATATATATATATATATATATATATATATATGAGGAAAAATAAATGAGTAATAAAATAGTGAATGAATAAGAAAATAAATGAATAATTGAATAAATGAACTAACTATTAAATGAAGGAATGTAAATGAATTAATTAATAAATGAATACATGAGTTATTTTTTTATAGTAACTGATTAAATGAGTAAAGGAAATTCACTGTGCAACATCCACTGTGCACCGCACTCCAAATTGTAATAGTTTGTTACAAGTCAAAAATTATTTGTGTAGCAAACATGATCAAGTTCTTTTTATTAACATTTGAAATATTAATTGAGACCTACTGGTGTTCGGTGCAGCATTTTTTTAAGCTAATTTTAAGCTTATTTGAGGCAGTGAGAAGCAAAAGGATGTATAAGTGGCAGAATTAATTTTTTTTCCTAATTGAGTGCGGGGCAAAGTGGGTGTTGCACAGTGAAATAGTTCATTTAATTTTCCTCATTTAATCAGTTACTATAAAAAATAACTCATGTGTTCATTTATTAATTAATTCATTTACATTCCTTCATTTAATAGTTCGTTCATTTATTCAATTATTCATTTATTTTCTTACTAGTGGTACCCGCACGGCTTTGCCCGTAGTTGAAAATTAAAAGGTCATTCGGTTCGCCAGTATATTTACAAATAATGGATGACGAGTTTCTCGCCAATTGGCTATGTTCATTCGCTCTCCCATTCCTCTTCATGATAATTTCGTAATTTACTCGTCCATCTTATAATAATTTTGCTCCGGGAAATGTTCTTAAAATTGAAATAGAAAAAGAATAAAATCGAATTTTCGAAAAATCGCTTCGAGGAGCACACCCCCATGCTACAAACTAACTTTGCGCCAAATTTCATGAAAATCGACCGAACGGTCTAGGCGCTATGCGCGTCACAGACATCCTACAGACATCCAGACAGAGATACTTTCCGCTTTATTATATACTAGTGGTACCCACACGGCTTTGCCCGTAATAGAAAAATTAAAAGGTCTTTTAATTCGCCTGTATATTTACAAATAATATATGGTGAGTTTTCTAGCCAATTGGCTTGTACCCATGTTACGGTTCCACGTTATGATAATTTCGTATCGCGCCAGTTGGCTTGTGCCCATGTTACGGTTCCACGTTATGATAATTTCGTAATTTACTCGTCCATCTTATGATAGTTTTGTTCTTAAAATTGGAATAGAAAAAGAACCACATCGAATTTTTAAAAAATCGCTTCTAGGTGCACACCCCCATGCTACAAACTAACTTTGGGCCAAATTTCATGAAAATCGGCCAAACGGTCTGGGCGATATGCGCGTCACAGAGATCCAGACATCCTACAGACATCCACACATCCTACAGACATCCAAACATGCTCCAGATATCCAGACAGAGAGACTTTCAGCTTTATTATCAGTAAAGAACACTAAGTATTTCATAGAAAATTAAAAAAAAAAAAAGATTTGCTATTTTCTTCAAATAATTTTCAAAAGGCAGTTTTTCCACTTGGAAAATATTATTAAAATATTCTATCGATATCGGCTTTATTTTTAAATGTTTCTTTGAAATTAATCATTTTCTCACTCAATTTTTTGCTTTCATTTCATCATTCCTTACTTCTCCGCAGTTTCCAGCGAATTGTTGTGTAGTTACTGTCTGCTCATGAGGCTTGTGATCGTCTCCCTGAAATTGCAAGGCTGATACAGATCTAACAACTTCAGAGCTTCAAACGTAGTCAATGAATCAGAATTACGTAATTTGTTTCATTTTTAATGTAACTATTACTCTCATTTAATGGATTGTTTCATTTAAAAATTAAACATTAAATTTTAAATTTCTGCGATATTGATTTGGGAGAAGGGAGTCAAAAACGTTTAGGAAAAATTGTAGTAAATATAATTTAATAGAAAAGGAAATGAAATTGCCCTCGGAGGAGTGCGTCGAAAACTTTTAGGAATAATTTTAGAAAATACAATTTTTTGAAAAAAAGGAAAAGGAAAATGCCCTCAGAGGAACGCATCAAAAACTTTTAGGAATAGTTTTAGCAAATATAATTTAAAAAAAAAAAAAAAATAAGAAGAAGAAAGGAAAATGAAAGTGCCCTCAGAGGAGTGTGTCAAAAACTTGTAATTTTAGCAAATATAATTTAAAAAAAAAAAAAAGGGAAAAGAAAAATGCTTTCAGAGGAATGCGTCAAAAATTTTTAGTTTTTGCAAATATAATTAAAAAAAAATAAGAAGAAGAAATGAAAAGGAAAGTGCCCTCAGAGGAGTGCGTCAAAAACTTTTAGTTTTAGCAAATATAATTCAAAAAAAAAAAAAAAAGGAAATGGAAAATGCCTTCAGAGGAGTGCGTCAAAAATTTTTAGTTTTAGCAAATATAATTTATAAAAAAGAGGAAAAGGAAAGTGCTCTCGGAGGAGCGCATCAAAAACTTTTAGGAATAGTTTCAGCAAATATAATTTTTAAAAAAAAAGAACAAAAAAGAAAAAAAAAGGAAAAGGAAAGTGCCCTCAGAGGAGTGCGTCAAAAACTTTTAATTTTAGCAAATATAGTTTTTAAAAAAAAGGAAAAGGAAAGTGCCCTCGGAGGAGTGCGTCAAAAACTTAATTTTAGCAAATATAATTTTAAAAAGTGGAAAAAGTAGAAAATGAACTAAGTAATTTTCTCAACAGAAAAACATACGATTTGAAGTTGAGAAACATTTTTTGCCTGCTTCAATTTGCATTAATTCTACAGAACATAGGAATATTTTTTACCTGTTTTAAAATTAATGTACTTGAATATAAAAATTCAATATTGCTGCTCGGAAAATTTTTCTGTGGTCACATTTACAACAATGCTAATATTCTTAGACGAAAAGAATCTGCAGTATATTACTCCAGTTTGACAAAACTTTCGTTTTATGCGTAAATACTCGTATATATATATCTTTCTGTGCCAGCATTTTAATTAATTCCTCCCAAAAATGCGTTAAAAAGTTCTAGAAACATACTTTCAATTATTGCATGCGTTATTATTGTAACATTTCTCAAAAATTCATAACAGAAAATTAATCAAAGTTCTGTGTCTCGTTTATGGTCTGTTGTAAAAATTATTTTACATGCTGAAGCCCACCCGCCATCTTTTTAACAAAGTACGGAGGAGATTTTCGTATTTTTCTTCAATTATCTGAAAATTCCGTTCTGCCGTGCCTCTTTGTTCATTGCCCAACATCAATTATGCAAATTTTCTCCTTCATCAAAGAAAGACGTTCCAAAAGAACTCCCAAGACGTTCCAGACGCGTAACAAAGAATGTGCCGCGTGTCCAGCATGGATCCTTAATCGCGCTCTAGAAACATCACCACCCTTGTCTAAATATACTTCCAGCGTTAACAAAGAAAATATATTAAACCTTTTTTTTAAATCTGCTATCCTCTCTAAATGAAAACGAAAAGGGAACTAAAACAATCGTCCATTGTTTTTGGTGCGCTCCGTAATCATGTCAGGAGGCTTTGATAAATTGTTCTCTCTAGAATTAAATTGGAAAAGAGTGTGCGCGGGGGTGAAAAGCGTAGTTAACTTAGAGGCCGTTAATATTGCTTTAATTATGGGGCAGCCGCCGGCAATGTTTGCTTTCTGGTAGCGAGCTCCGTGATGAAGTGCGCTGGCGACGAAGCCTCAAGTGGTGCTGACGAGACCCGTCCGCTTTTAACTGCGACCGTGCTCACAGGACGATTCCTGGAGACAAAAGAATGGAACGCTTAGAAGGTCTTTGTAGGGAGGCTAAAAGGAAGGAGGCTCATCTCCTTTGGCAGCGGGGCGAAAAAGTGACCGGATTATTCCATCGCCACTGAAAACTTCCTCCGGAATTTCATTCTGAAAATTTTCTTGAGAGAATTTCATGTCGCACACTTCAGAGGCGACAAGCGAAAATGGCTCCGTGGAAATCTTTAAGAGAGAATCCATAATTTTTTTTTTTCATCCTTTTCCCGCTCTTACTCGTTTTACAAATTTCTTTCTCCGACGCAAAAACGCTAAAACTGAATGAAGTACTCACTACCTCAGGAATATTTTTAACTTTCGGCGTCTTTGAAAAACATGGCGCGCATCACGTGTGAAGGTTGCCTGGAAAATAAAAAAACATTTCGGATAATTTTTCTGCTTACTGTTAAGTATTTGGCTTAAGTAATTCAAATGGTACTTCAAATCAAATGAGCTTAAAAGAGGTGGTAATACTCGGAGAGTTTTAAACGTTTTCCGCTATTTACATTCCTTAATTGCTGAGTGTTTTAATTTGAAAATGCTAGAAACATTTTGCGAAACAACTTGTCTTTTTTAACATTATAGCTAAAAATTAATTTGAAAAAGAACAGAAAAAAGCGCATTTTAAAGAAGTATATAAAATAAAAACTATGTTTTTTTTTCTCTCGGTTTTTCTTTAAAACAATACTTTGTATGTATGTATGTATGTATTTTAAATATTATAAGATTTAAAGGGGCAAAAAATATAGTTAAAATGCTTTGATAATACGTAAACATTAGATAAGGGTTGTAGAGTGCTAGACTATTGGCTGCTCTCGTGCAAACCCAGCCGTCTTCCAGTTTCAAAATAAACTGTTTAAAATCTTCAGGGCCAGACTAAAGTGTGTCCAAAAATGGCGATTTTTGTGTTAGCACAGTAATATTAGTAATTATTTAAGAGTATTGTAAGGCGCGACTCCTAATCTTTGTATGCTCCAGACAAACGTTTTTATGCTCTCTTTAAGCGTCTATAAGTTGCAAAGTAGTGATAATGAGACTTGCAGTAGTCTGGTTTTAAGGTACATCATTTAATTTTGCATACTGACTTGGCATACTGTTTTGATCCTGTGGATTATATGTAAAACTATAGCAAAAGTTGGTTCTCGGTCAGGAACATTAATGCTGGTATGCAATCTGCATCCTGAATAGCCGAAGTTCAAGAGTGGTTTACTGGCGTTTTAAATGGAAAATAAAAATTTCACTGTTGCTTGTGTTGTGTGGACCTGGAACGGTCCATGTCCAGAATACAAAACATCCATGCCATCGATTTGACAAGTGAATGTGTCAAGCCGATGCGAAAGCATAAATTTGCCTTAAAAAATGATTCGGAAGCGACATGCACAACAGTGTCTAAATTACTGACGCAAATTGTATCATAAATAACGGTTTTTTTTTTTTTTTTTTTTTTTTTTTTTTTGTACAGCTGTGAATCAACGTGAACTGTTCAAATTCCCCCTGCTGCCGTTTGGACTACTTGGAGGAAAAAAGCTCGTAGCGCCCCTTTTCTACACTGTAAAAAAAAAATTCCGAAACGTTACTGATTATTTCCGTGTAACGTTTCGGGATTTTAATAGTTATTACACTTCCTGGAAAAATCAAGTATCATTGTCAAAAAGCTTCTTGAATTGCTACAAGTCGCACGAACGCAGACTTCTCACTGTAGTCCATCGGCTTCAGTCCGAATATGGCCCGTCCAGACTGATTATGCTCCCAAAGGAAGCAAATAAATCTGTGGACTGCGTAGCTTTGCAAGAGTTGCAGAAGAGTAAAATTCTTGATCCGTGCTCGCAATTCTGTCCTAGCTTTGGACATGATTGCATTACTGCTATTGAAACTTCCTTGATAAATCAGGAAGGTGCCAAGCATTACCTGACATATTATGTGTACCTGTGTTTACTTAAAAGTTCCAGAGGCATAACTAGCTTTAAACGAGAAGATTTCGGAATTTTTCAAGCAGCTTCCAGGATAATTTCAGGAGGGATACCGAATTTTAGCGGAAAACGTTCCTTGTTTTTGTAAGTTATGTTATAGGCAGGAATTGGGCAGATCAGCTACACATTATTTTCCAGGAACGTTTCTGAATCGTTTTTACTGTGCACATCATTCGCATTATTAAAACGTCGTCTCTGAAAAAAAGATAGCCCCAGAAGCAATACAGCTGAAAATCAGTACAGCTGAAAATCAGATGGTACAAGATTTGAGGTGTATGCAACATGGAATAACACTTGAAAACCTTTTTGTCCTTAGAGGATTTCTGGTGTGTTCAGTAAGACTGAACGTACTGGACTATTTGCTACTTATACTATGAGTACTTATTATTATTGAGTACTACTTATACTTATACTATGTTGCAAAAGTATCCTTTTTCTGCTTCAAGTCAATAACTAAAAAGACGTTTTTCGTGGGTAAGTACATTGATAAAACGTGAATTACCACAAATAAAATTCGTTAAAAATGGTGAACCGGTTTCTTTAGGAATCGCTCCCTTCTTCAATGATAAGGGAAGAGTGGAAAATCTACTGCAAGGAATATACTACAGGGTGTTCCAAAAATAACGATACATTTACTTTGATGCATGAACCCATTAACTCTAATATGTTGAATTCTCTCTATAGTTGTCTGCAGAAATGCTGTCTCAAGAAGAAAGAATATATCCATCATTTCCAGGAAACTGAGTTGTAAAACATGACACGGAGTTCGTCCCAGCGAAAATTCGGAAAACAGCCGTCAACAAGGGTTAAATATCGGGATACTTGATGAAAATTAGTTCAGATAAACCAGTATCGTTAGATGTTGATGGTTGTCCAGCACTATTGATCCAGGAAATGGATGATGGTCCAGAATTTTTTTAAGTTTTAGCAAAACGAAATTGGATTTTTCAACTTTTTAAGAAGTGAATTTCTCATTGCACAGCATTAGATATCAATTTATCCAGCACACATTCGTCAACTCAAAATCGGGATTTTTTTTTTATAGTAAGAACTCCCTTCCCCCAAATATAGTGCCTTAAAAACGTGTTTTTAATTTGTGCTAAATTATTTCTAGTATCTAACTTTTTGCCTTTTTGATACTACACTGTAAAAACAATTCATAAACGTCCCTGGAAAATATTGGGCAGCTGATGTGCCCAAATTTCTGCCAGTAACATATATTTTAAGAACCGGGAACGTTTTCCATTAAATCTCAGTAACCTTTCTGAAATTATTCTTGAAACTTTCTGAAGAATTTGGAAATCTCCCGGTTGGAGCCAGTCAAGTCCCTTAAAACGTCAAGAAAAGTTATGTATGTTCAATTTAGTGCTGAGTCCATTTCGACCATTTTTGGAAAATGTCTGTCTGTCTGTGTGTATGTATGTGTGTGTGTATGTATGTGTGTCACGTCTGTGTGTGACCAGTTTTTTGTGGCCGCTCTACAACAAAAACTACCGCATGAAATCGAACGAAATTTGGTACACATATGTGCCCCTATGTGAACTTGTGCCCATTAGTTTTTGGCGCGAATTCCTCCAAGGGGGTGGAGCAATGGGACGTTTTTCGAGTTACGCGTGCTTGCTATTCCTCAGGAAGTAACTGGCGGAATCAAACAAAATTTGGTCCATATGTTGGTATTAACAGGAACAGGTGCTGATTCAATTTTGGTGTCAATAACTCAAACGGGGGTTGAGCTATAGAACGTTTTTTGTCGTCAATTGTGACTGCTGTATCTCAAGAAATAATGAACGGAATGAAAGAAAAATTTATCGGCAAGTAGCCCTTAGTGGGTATAAGAACTGATTTTATTTTTGTGTCAACAGCTAAAAAGGGGGTAGCGCAATCACCCGTTCTTTTTTTCCATTTTGAGTGCCCTATCTCAAGAAGTAATGCTACGTTCTGGTTGAAATTTGGAATATATGTGAATCCATATGTAAACAGGCTTTGGTTCTATTTTGACGCCGATCGCTCCAAGAGGTGTTGATTTTTTTTTTTTTTTTTGCGAATAAAAATATTTTTATTAATGCAACAATAAGAAAGATAAATCATAATAGATTGTCGTCTGCGTATTTCTTGTGATTTTAATTGTATGGAAATGATAGGAAATATTATCCCAATGATTTAAAATTTTTAACTGTTGCCATCTTATGTTTGTTAACAAATAAAATATTTGTAATTCATTCAAGCAAGGCTTTTAAAATAACTTTCAATTTTCGCTCTTTGCTTTGCTTTTGCAATAATTCAGACATTGGGATAGTCGTCAAGTTTTTGCATGTGTCATTTTGTTTTTGTTGGGAATATTGCTTCCTCGTCAAGCATGGGGAGGGATCAGAAAAAAAAAAAAAGAAAAATATAGAAGAAAGTTTCGTGATGGCCACAACATACTAGTTTTAAAATTCAATTTCTAGGTCATGTTGGTAAAAATCTCTGTGTATGAAGTTGAAATTTTATTGAGTTGTTGGGCCATGAGGGCTCCTTCCTTAGCTAACACATCAGCATATTCAATGTTCATTCTCAGCGATGTCGTAAAGCGCCAGAATTCACTGGAAGGATGTGGAAAAATCCTTTAACAATAATCTGCATTCCAAAATTCTTTGAATGACAATGGTAATTTGTAATATTGCCTGCACAGCTGATTTAAAATCTGAAAAGATTGCGGCCCTTTTTGAAGTCAGATCCTCTTAGTAAAGGTTGCTCAACAACTACTGCAATAGCTTATATCTCACTATCAACGGCAGTAGTGACAAGACCTACTGGCAGGTAGAAGCTGAAGAACTTACTAAATATACTGGCTTCAGCACCATGATATTTGGTATCTGTCTAAAAGGGAGTCATCTGTGAACACATGTAACAATTCGCTTTTTGGAAACCAATCAGAATAAAACATAGCATTATTTGGTATCTGTCCAAAAGGGAGTCATCTGTGAACACATGTAAAAATTCGCTTTTTGGAAACCAATCAAAATAAAATATAGCATAATATGGATGCCTCTATTGCCAAATCATTAAACTCCACTTAAAAAAAAAATATCCTCATTTCTGTTTTAATATTGCTTTAGGTGCATTCCACGGTATTTTTGACATTATGTAGAGTCCGTAATGTGACCTTTTTTTGCCATAACTTTTTTATTTGCCATTTGATTTGCAAATTATTTTAATTTGAGCCGGTGTGTTGGTAGAAAAAGATCAAAATAAAATAATATGCTTATCAAACAGTAAATTAAAAAGTTATGGCAAAAAAGGTCACGTTATGGACTCTACATAAATGTCAAAAATACCGTGGAATACCCCTTTATCAATGCTTAGCATGTGAATTTATGTTAAAGTTTTGGTTCAGTACATTTTTGACCATGTGATGGCAGAAAATGTAACACGAGGGCCTATATACTCCTATGGATAACACCACCTTCATCACTTTTCTCTACTCTTTGTTTTATGGAGTTAGTTGATTTGGCAAGGGAAGCATCCATATGTAGAAGTCCTTCCTAGCTAAAGTTCTTGTCAATAAAACTTCCCCTTTAAATAAACAAGCTGCCAAAAAAGTTCATTTTTGACATTTCTCGAAAGTTACGATGGTATAGTTTAAAAGGGCAAAGAAACAACAGGCCTGATTCCCCCTCTTCAGTAACCTGTTTGTTAGTTTTACTAACATATTTCTGAGTAGGCTTTTGAATGCATTAAAAAGCCTACTGTTGCTTATTTTCCTTTCATGAGCTATTTGGTACTGAGAAGCAAAGGGTTGTAAGTGGACTTTCTGAGTGAAACTAAAGCCTTCACATGGAAAATTTCTTCTAAATCATACTGTGATGCAACACATACCAGGGTTACTACTGCTCTGAGATAGTGAAGCCTATGTATTTGCAGGAATGAGTTTTTAAGGTATTTGAGAAAGTCCTTTTTGCATTCCTATAAACAATAGATAAACTTTTTCAGCTTTTTCGTTGCCAGGAATTTGGACATGACTTGAGACCCATTGGAGGACCAAAATCCAGCCATGTTTGATCAGCTCTGCCAGTTAAAGCAGAGCTGACTGACACTTACTGGAATTTAAAATCTAGTCTTACTGAGCAGTACATCACTTAGTACAGACTGAGTGATGTATTCTGGTGACCGTCATATAATTGAAGAGGCAATGTTACTGAATAGCACAAATATGATAGAAACACTTAATTTATTTTATTCGAATATACACGTATTTACAGTATTAAACATGGCACTGCTCTGCGTTCCGGAAGCACAACATAGAAGTTGAAGTATATAGAGAAGGCGCGACACTAGCACCGCCGAATAGAGAAGAGGAGAGTCCTCACAGTCTCCCCCACTTAATTAAGAAACTCCCTTAAGACAATTGATAGTCCCTTAGGTGTAAAGGAAGTCTTATATTCCTTTGAGAACTTTGAGGCAGTGGCACAACAGGTTGGCTGGTATTCTGAAATTGATGTTTTGAGGTGTACCGAGTCTATTTCGACCATTTTTTGAATATGTCTCACTGTGTATATGTGTCCGTGTCAAGTATGTAATCACTTTCTTGTGGCTGCTCTACAGCAAAAAACTACTGCATGAAATCAAGCAAAATGTGGTACACATTTCTGTCCCTATGTGAACTTGTGCCCATTGATTTTTACTCGAATTCCTCGAAGGGAGTGGAGCAATGGCACGTTTTAGTTATGCTGCTTGCTATTATCCCGGAAGCAACTGGCAGAATCAAGCAAAATTTGGTCCATATGTTGTCCCTAACAGGAACAGGTGCTGATTGAATTTTGGTGTCAATAGCTGAAACAGGGGTTGAGTTATAGAACATTTTTCTCGTCAATTGTGACTGCTGCATCTCGAGAAATAACGAACAGACAACATACTAGTTGTATATTTTGTTAGATAATTTCACCTTGTGTATAAACCTGAAGAATTAATCTATAAAGAGGCTTTATAGCTAAACCACGAAGAGAAGGCGGATGACCTTGAAGCAAAAACATCATTTGTGTCCTTTGTAATAGGTTTTTTGTTACTATTTTTGAACAGATAGGATTAAGGTGACCGTACATCTAACTATTCGGTGCTTTCTGGCAGATTTTATCGGATTACAAATGATACAAATGATGTTTTGCTTCAAGGTCATCCGCCTTCTCTACGTGGTTTAGCTATACCTTTTTTTAAAAAATTGTTACAAATAGGCTCCTTTACAAAATATTGAATATTTAACTAAAATCAAAAGTAAAAATAAAATGTAACTGGTGACCTTCAACATGAAAGCATTATCAGGGTTTCCCACGAGTCCTGGGAAAATGCATTGAAGTGCTTTAGTTCAGTGACCCGTTTAAATGCTTAATTTTGAACAAAAGTTCTTTATTTTGATTAAGTGCTTTATTTTTGATTTTTTTTTTTTTTCAAGCAAGTTCTTATGAAAGGAAAAATGATTTTCTATTATATTTTCTTCTCTCTGTCTCGCTCATTGTTTATTACTTTTACTGAATTTGAAGTTTAAGGAAAAGTAGTTTCTATGCAATAGCAGAAACTCGATGATAGATATAGAATAAATAGCAGAGATAGACTGCAAAGATAGTCGGGGCCACCAATAGGCACATCTTTTTCTAGTGCATTTGCAAACCTATTTTTGCATTTTTATGAATCTATTTTTTTTAATAAACAACAGTATAGAAGCATTTAGATATATTGATGACATTATTATTTTTAATAACAATGGTTTTTACAATTTACATAAAGAAATTTACTCAAATGAACTACTGCTGAAACAAACAAATAAGGATGAGTCAGTTAATTTCCTTGATCTCAATATTCCACTGAATAATATAGTTCCCAGTACAGCTTTGTATGATAAACGTCAGGATTTTGATTTTAAAGTGTATTCTTTAATTAATTTTCACAGTTGTGTGAGTAGAAAAGTGTTCAAAAATATAATCATCTCACAAATTACTGGATATAAAAAATATGCAATAATAAAACAAATCTGAAAACAGCTATTCGAGTTTTAACTGCAACCCTAACTGAAAACCAATATCCGGAGCATCTTACGAAACATTTCATTTGCAAGCTTGTGGAGGATTACCTGTAGGTCAATTTTCAGTTCCTTGAATTTTCTGTTCCTTGAATTTGATTGTTTTACGTTCTTTCTTTTGATTTTGAGTTCAGGTATGAATTTTGTTCTCTTGTGGTTTAAATATTGTTCTATTTTCTTTATATAGATCTTGTAGCTTAAATATTGTTCTATTTTCTTTATATAAATCTTATAGCTTAAATATTGTTCTATTTTCTTTATTTAAAACTTGTATTTTTCGTTTGTAAAAGGTTCAATGTTCTTATTTCTTGTCATGCTGATATTCTGGACTTTCAGTACCCCTATGGCTAGTTTTGTGAGATGTCAGGGACTAATGCTGCTTTTTTAGGCAATTTCGCCAGCAGCACTCACGAAGCATCTCATGGTTTTTCCAAAAATAAATAAATAAACAAAGGAAAGAAAGCTGTGAAAGTGTACTGATCAGTCTTTTCCCAAAAGGCAGTTAGTCTACGTTCTCTCTCTTGAGTACTAAGGCACACGTGTAAGCAACTGGAATTTGACAGTAGGGCGGAGAAGAGATAACGCGACGTATGTTGTTTTTAGAATCCATTTCCAGTTTCATTGCATTCGTAAGAGAAATTGATCTGACCGGTCAACAGTTTCTTACTAAGAGTTCAAATTTCGCTGAAAGCATATTTGTTTATTATTATCGGGCATGGATGAGAGTTTTGACAGCTGCGACGTAGATTGGAATCTACCTTCTGATGTCTTTGTTAGTGATTCTTCTGAAGACGAGGAAATAGATTTCGAAGATGTCCGTGTAAGGTGAAAATTCAACGTTGAGAACCCACCACCACCTCATCCGTAAGATTCCCTTTTACCAACATTCCAGGACTTATATTTCAAGTTCAAGATCCAAATGAGATGACCCATTAGAAATCTTACGGAAATTTTTCGATGGTTTGAAATTCTGAAGTTCATCGTTGACGAAACGAATAGTTTTGCTGATAAGTATTTTTTAACGAATGATGTTATTCGTCAGTGAAGAAGTTTGCAATGGCGTCAGGCAACATTACAAGAATTGCTATTTTTCTTTGTATTAATAATTTTACTAAGAATAATCAAGAAACCTCAACAGAAAATATATTGAACGAAAACGGAGGTTTTTGAAACTCCATTTTTTGGGGAAAATTATGAGAGAAAAAGGTTTAGTTTACTGATTTTGAAGACAATAATTTAGAACATGAAGAACAGGCAAAATTGAAAAAGACGTGGCCTGTAGTAAAGATGTTAGTAACAAGATTTTGTTTTCAAGCTATAGTCTTGAACGAGTTACATGCATCGATGAGTCATTGTTGCTATTTAAAAGTAGATTGGTAGGCTTGAAGTACGAGTTATTAGTAGTAGGCTTGGAAAAAGTACATAGTAACGAAAAGTTAGATTTAGGGTAAAAATTTTTGTTGTTTGTGAATCCTCATCTGGCTATGCATCAAACCTAATTATACACACAGGCAAAGACACAGAGTTTAATCCAAAATTTGCAGAATATAAAGGGGCGACAAGACACGTCTTGAGCCTAGCACTTAAACAAAGGACATTATTTAATTGATGACAATTTTTACACTTCCCCGGAACTGCCAGAAATACTGATACAGCACAAGACGGACACATACGGTACAATGAAGACAAAAAGAAGGATCTTCCAAAAAAATATGGGATAAGAATTCAAAGAAAGAAAATGTAACAGCATTTCATAGAGGAAAAATAATGGTAATGAAGTGGCAAGATAAAAGAAAAAAAAAACCCGTTACCATGCTTAGCACGGTTCATGCTGTAAAATTTCAAGAGTTTGAAAAGCGAAACAAACAGTTAAAATACCAGAAGCAGTAATGGTCTATAACACTACGGACGGCGTCGATAGGATGGATGGCATGCATGCATATCAAATAATGGAGCTAAGCGTTTACGCCATAAGAAGTTTTTTAAGAACATATTTCTTCACTTTCTCAATTTTTCTGTACGGAATGCTTCCGTTTTATATAAGAAGTTTGGAGGTGCTGAAAATCATTTTCATTTTAGAAAAAAGTTGGTGGAGCGAATTATTGAAGAATAGAGAAAGCTGACAGAAAAAAAAAGCTCCAAATTAATAACCCTACTAGATTCATGGGGAATCTTTTCCGTCTTATATACCAGCGACACAGAAGAAAAGGATCCATTCAGAAGATGCGTTATTTGCTCCAGCAAAACCAAAGATAACGGAAAAAGAATTCATCGGGAAACCGGTATTTCTGTGACGTTTAACTTTACCTAGCGCCTTGCTGGATTTATCACATCAAGGAATAACTGACCTTTACAAGAATATCGTCTTTCAAAGCGGCCTTATAGATGCGACGAAAAGAAAAAGAGTGCAGGTGGATGCGACCCCCAGAGAAAAAAAGCGTGCTTGTGGATGCGACCCCCAGAAAAAACGCGTGCTTTTGGATGCAGCTAAACAAAAAGAGTGCAAGTGGCTGCAACGCCCCCAAAACAAGCATGTAGAGCAACAAGAGAAGGGCCCCGGCTCTGGATAGTTGGTTTATTTAATTTTAACGGCGCAAGAGCCCTCGGGGGCTATACTGCGCCAAACGATTCTTTATTTTACACTATTTATTTTTCATTTTCGTATAAAAACTCACATTGGCAAAAGTGCACGTATTTTGAAAAAAAAAAAAAAAAACACCGAACAAGTAGTTTAAGTAAACAGTCATGAAAAACATGTAACGAAAGTAATAAATCAACATGAAATGGTTGAAACAATATCGCTCATTTGAAAATGAATGTCAAAATACGAAATTTTTTTTTTTTTTTTTTTCTTTCTTTCTTTCTTTCTTTCTTTTTTTTTTTTTTTTTTTTTTGTTTGAAAGCCTTAAAAATACGTTATCTTCTTTGGAAAATATTGACAGAGTTTTGGTTAAAATATTAACTACTGGAGAGCACAGCAAATTTACTTTTCTTAATGCAAATTGCCTGAAGAGTTAATCATCAAACGCTTCTCTTGTAAAATTTCATTTCTTCGTATTGTGGCAGTCTTCCTCCAAATGAGCGATATATTGACGATAAACCTTGAGTAAGAACAAAAGGACAATACCACATGACTAGACAAAAACTAAATTAATAAAGAGAAACCAATCACCTGGAGGAAGGAGCATAAATTACGATGGGGTGGGTCCCCCAACAACTCCCTAAAGATTGATAACAATCATTAAAACACTTAAAACGTATATGATTAAAATTTGGACAGTTCCTGTACATATGTAACACTGTTTGATTCACATTACATGTAATGCATGTCGGAGCTCGGTCGCGGCATAAAAGGTATTTATGTGTGAACCTGGTATGCCCAATGCGAAGTCGAGTTAATAAAACTTGTTCTCTTCTGGTAAATTGTAATGGTTTGAAACCTGTCGTCGAGGGCTGTATCGAATGCAATTTATTTTTGTGTTCCAAGATTCCAGGTCCGCTGCCAATGCGTGTTAAGACATTCACAAATGGCGTTTTTAATGTCACTGAAAGGGAAGCGATCAAAAGGAAGGATGCTTGCTGCTCTGGTAGCTGAATCGGCTGCCTCATTGCCTGCAATATCCGCATGACCAGGGATACAACAGAAGAGAACATGAAAATTATTTTGCATTAGATTTTAGTATAAATTATATGAATGAATATAAATGACTAAGGATAGAGAGAGTAATGAATAGAAATGATATGAATGAATGAATATGGTGGCTGTTATTGGAGTGAGTAATGGCTTCTACTGAACTCTCTTTGAGTCACTATATATAACCTACTTTTTGTGGGTTGATTGGTGTTTGAAGGTTAGAGCATGGTTATTTTTTGAATGAAAATTCGAAGGTCATTCTCCATTCCATTTTAAAATTTTGTTATATTTTCATGCACAGAAGATTTGGGTTTATATTGCTTTATAATTATGTGCATTATGTTTATCTTTTTCATGATTTGATTTTGGCGTTGTTGCATAACCTTTTTCAATTTTGAGTCTCAAACCTTAAAGATGGCAAATTCACCGATGTCTCTGATACCCACATTTTCGGGACTTGATTCCGAAAATGTGCAAACCATTTTGGAAAACGTTTCTTAGATTGCGGTATTAGAAAAATAGTCTGGAGCATAAAAGCTAATTATACTTCTTCTCAGAGTAAAAGATAAAGCTCACGAATTTGTAAGTAATTTTTTGAACAAAAACGCTGATGCAAATTTTGATGAAATATCTCAAGAATTAAGGAGAAAATTTTCTCCGTCTATCACTTTTGACTTTGCTCAAAAAGAATTTTTGTGCACATTCAAAAACAGAGCAATCTGTTTCTGATTCGGGGGAAATTATAAGCAAGGCTGCAGAAATATATGTAAACAGTAATAACAACAATGAGAAAGATATTTGTGAATTAGTTGAAAACTCTAAATTTTCAAAACTTATTGTAGCATTAAGGACAGATATAAAGGTTGAAACTCAAAAGCAAAGACCCAATTCTTTCAAGCAAGCTACTAATAGCTAAAAATGTTGAAAACGTCCTGAGCAACCCCAACAATTTTCAAATCTCTCAATCAGAGATAAATGTCTTAATACAAAGCCAGGATGAAACAAAAAAAAAAAAAAAAATCTCACAGTTAACAGATTTAATTAACTTGTTAAAAAGCTCAAATTGATCTAGATGTTTTCGAGGGGTTTTTAACAACTAACACGGAGGAAGAAATTACAAGCCTTACAACAGGAACAATGCAGATAAGAATAATTTAAACTAGAGGGGGCTTTTCGACGAGATAATACTGCTAACCATCAAAAGAGTGGACTTGTTTCAGTGTCGTCTGCTCGATCACGTGATCTCGCCTTGCTCTGAAATTGAATTTAAAGCACGTTGTCGCTGTGATAAAGCTGCGTTATTTTTGCTGCAATTTGCGATTCAATTTTTTGATCATAATAATACCGAGCTCAGGCAGATGGTACAAATTAACTGAGTGCCCACTGTACAGTAATAACTTCAATGCATTGAGCATTTTGAATTATCAGAAGAAATTTACGAATGCTGATGCAGGTAACATCTTCCTCGAGGAAAATGCTAAAGGTTTGAAAATGTGTCTTGAACGATTTATGAAAACAGTGGTGTTTAAAGAGAATGGCCATGATGCATTCAAGATAAACAGCGATGTAAAAGCTGAAATGAAGAAAAAAACTATTTATCAAGTTTGGATACACATATCCGGAAATGACTGTCAGGTATGTATTGATATATTATTATTTTTTAATACTTTATATCATTTTACAATTTTATATATCTTTATTTACATCTGAAATAAATAAGTAATACTACAAATACAGAAGGCAGGCACGTCATTTAGGGAATCGAGCAGGAATTATTGAAGCATAATAGAATAATGCATTGAATTTCGTTTTTTTTTTTTTTTTTTTTCTATAAAATGCATGGAGAATATTTCTTCGCAGGGGCCCTGTCGGGAGGTCACTATGGCCTCTCCATATTTCCTTATTCGGCAAAATTTTCAAGACAATTCGCCAAATTTGGAGACAGTATTGTAACTATAATTATACATATTATATTCTTCGTTATCTGTGCTCACTCGTATTTTGTCATTTGGTAAAATACAAAGTTTTATTCGATCATTAAAAAATTTCCAGGCCAAAAATTCAAATTTGATTTCTGATTCTTTGAACTCCCCCCCCCCCCCACCCCTCCATGAAAGTTTTGAAATTACGGACGAACAAAACATTTTAAATTTAATACTTACACATAAACAAGCCTATTAGTAATTATCTCAAAATAATGTTAACTAATTACTACCATTCTCAAGCAATATCCTTTTTTTTTACAGATAAGTCCTGGCTACAAATTCAACCATCAAAATGAAAATCATAGTCTTAAATTTAAAATTTAACTGTTAAAATTAACTGACATTTGTGTCATCAACTAGTCTAACATTTCGCATGCACAATGTATCGTTTTGATATAGCTATTCTTTCTTATTGTATTACTGATGCCTATGCCCCATGCTATACCAATGGGAGGTGAACATGACTTAATCAAAAATTTCCTAATTCAGCAAAATTTGGAGTTCTATAGGGCAGTAAAAATCAGCTGCTTTTTGCATAGCAACGGAACCTGGCGACCGTTGCTGGTGGACAAATAACATCGCGTTCGCAGCACATGCCCTACGTAGTTGCTAGTGCGCCTTTAATTTTTAATCTCTTTTTTAAGTGTGAAATGTATTCCGAATATTTTGGTTGGGTGGTTGATTTGATTTTTATGGCGCAAGAGCCCTTGAGGGCTATACTGCGCCAAAGGATATTTTATTATGTACCATTTATTTTTTATTAAAGAATATAGTATGTTAAAGCATATTTTGAAGAAGAAAGCATAAAACTTCAAGTGCCAGGATTAAAAAAGTGCAGCCGATAAAAACATTTAAACAATTTGATGATAAAGACAAAATGGACGAAAAAATATCTTGAAAAACAGAGGAAGGACGAAATCACATAATGACGAGACAAACACTAAATTAAAAAGGAGAATCCAATCTCCTGGAGGAAGGAGTACAAATTGCGATGGGGTGGCTCCCCCAGCAACTCCTTCAAAGATGGGTTAAAATTATTAAAATATTTATAACGAATTAGATTAAAATTTGGGCTGTTGCATAAAATGTGCAACACTGTCTGATTTACATCACATGCAATGCATGTTGGAACTGGTTCATGACATAAGAGATATTTGTGGTGAATCTGGTATGTCCAATGCAAAGTCGAGCTAATAAGGCTTGTTCTCTCCTGATGATATTTAATGATCCGAAACATCTTGTGGAGGGCTGGATCGAATGCAGTTTATTTTGAATTTCTGAATTCCAAGTCCCCTGCCAATACGTGTTGAGGCTTACAACGATGGCGTTTTTAATATCATCGAAAGGGACACTATTATCGACCAGGGTACTTGCAGCTCTGGCAGCCGAATCGGCTGCCTCATTGCCTGCAATGCCCACATGACCAGGGATCCAACAAAAGGTAACTTGAAAATTATTTTGCATAAGGTTTTTGTATAAAAGATATGACTGGATGACTATAGGATAGCTGTTATTATTGCAATGAGTGATGGCTGCCACTGAACTCTTTGAGTCAGTGAATATCACCCACTTTCTGTAAACGGATTGAGCTATTGATTGTAGAGATGAAAATATAGCTTTTATTTCTGCAGTAAATACAGCAGAAAAATTAAACACGTCTTGCTCCGTAACTTGATCATTAATTATTGTGGAAAAGCCGACGTGATCGTTTGCTTTTGATCCATCAGTGAAAATGTGTTTATAACCAGAATAATTGCTTTTGATCTCATGAAAGACTTGTTGATAAACTGTATTAGGAGTAGTTTATTTTGGGAATTTTGAGAAATCCTTAATTATAGAAGGTATGACTTCGCAACATGGCTCAATTAGTTTTATTGTGTTAACGATTTTGAAATCTGATAGCTGCAGGTCTGAGAGTACCCGACGCATTCGGATCCCAAATGTTGGGGTCATCGAAGGCCGGTGTAGAAATAAAGCAACATTAGATGGATTAAAAATATGGAGATGTAGTGGGTGATTGGTGCAGGGTTTTGTTTTTAAGTAAAAATTTAAAGAATGTTTGAGGCGTCTATTGTTTAGAGATTGTTCGTGTGCAAGGATATGCAGACTGTTGATAGGCGAAGTTCGAAATGCTCCTGTGCAGATGCGCAGTGCCTGATTATGTATTGGATCCAGACTTTTCAGATAGGTTTTTGCAGCGGAGCCATAAATTTGGCATCCGTAATCAAGTTTTGAGCGTATCAGAGTCCTGTATATTCTTAACAGAGACTCTGTATGAGCACTCCAAGAAGTGTTCGCTAAGACTTTAAGGATATTTAATTTTAATGAACATTTCTTTTTTAACTCTTGTATATGCGGTATAAATTTAAGTTTATTATCAAGAGTGAGACCAAGGAATTTTCCTTGATCTTTTACAGCTATTGGTTGATTATTGAGGAAAAGATTTGGATTAGAATGAAGGCCTCTTTTACGGCAGAAATGAATACAGAATGTTTTTTGAGCAGAGAAAGTGAAGCCATTTTCTTCCGCCTACTGGGTTACTTTATTGATTGCAATTTGAAGTTGTCTTCAAAACGAAGAAACGATAATCATGCTCGTTGATGAGAAAGAAATTTGAAAATCATCCACGAACATGGTACCTTTTACAGCGGGAGGCAATTGGACAATTAAGCTATTGATTGCTATAATGAATAGAGTTACGCTTAGTACACTTCCCTGGGGTACTCCTTCTTCCTAAATGAAGGTATCCGACAGAACAGACTTGAGGCGTACACGAAAAGAACGATGTTTCAGAAAATTGGAGAGAAAGATGGGTAAATCACCTCGCAACCCATACTCGTGCAGGATTTTGAGGATCCCATACCTCCAGGTACGGTCGTATGCTTTTTCAATATCGAAAAATACGCTCACAACATGTTTTCGTTTAAGAAATGCTTCTCTTACTGACGTTTCGAGAAGCATTAGATTGTCTGTTGTGCATCTGCCACGCCTAAATCCACTTTGATATGAGGATATGAGATGGTGTGACTCCAGAATGTGCATCAGTCTGGCGTTTACCATCCGTTCCATGACTTTACATAGGCAACTAGTGAGAGCTATAGTTCTATAGCTCTCAGGTTTATCAGATTGTTTATTTGGTTTAAGGTAGGGATAACTATTGCTTGACTCCAGGATTTTGGGAATCTATGTTCGGAATAAATTCTATTAAAAAGCTGCAGAATATTTTCTAATAAAGACTTGCTTAGATTTTTTAACATGCTATTGTGTACTTCGTCGGAGCCAGGTGATGTGTTTTTACTTCCTTTTACAAAAAAGGAAGTATTGTATTCGCGAAAAAATTTTCACTCAAAAATCGCCCTTAATTTCCATTTTGCTCATCCCCAAATGAATGTTGAGTTTTTTTTTCGATTCGACCACATGCGGAAAAGTGCCTAAGAATGTATAGACACGCGAAATATCCATTTTGACCATCACCGAGGTAATTACAACGACTTTTTTCGTGACGTCTGTATGTATGTGCGTATGTGCGTATGTATCTCGCATAACTCAAAAATGATATGTCCTAGAAAGTTGAAATTTGGTACATAGACTCGTAGTGGGGTCTAGTTGTGCACCTCCCCTTTTGGTTGCTTTCGGATGTTCCTAAGGGGGTCTTTTGCACCTCTTTGGGGGGAAATCATTGTTAATTTCGATGTAAACTCAAGTGGCGTTATAATTTGTCGGACACTTGGCGATATATCGCCAGTCTTTTGGTCGCCAAGTTTTGTCGCCAACTTGGCGACAAATTTGGCGGAGTTTTTTTTTTTTTTTTTTTTGGTTTCAATTTGGCCATTGTTGGTGATATTTAGAGAATAAATATTGAATCACATTAAAATAGCGAATAATGGGGAAATGACATTAAATTGGAGTAAAAGGAAGTCATGTGATGCACACATCAGCTCGTTTTCTACAGTTTTGTTTTGTTTTTGATTAGTTGGTTCGATTTAAATTAATTTAGTTGAGTAACTTGTACTCGGGATTTGTGTATTTTGTACTTTAATTTCATTACTATTTTTTTGTAGAGGCTTAGGAGTAGTGAGCTGTTTATTTTTTGATTTAGGAGAGTTAGTTGATTTAGTGCTGGTTATTGTAATGATTTGAGGATCTGTTTGTGTACCTGTGGAATTGAATACTCTTCTTACTGCTGCAGCATATGAAAGTCCAGATAAAGGTGCACGAGACTGAACTATTTTTCGTGCGTCTGGGTATAATATATTCTGAGTAGTTTTGATTACCTGTATTTCTTTTTCAGAGAGCCATTTAGAGCATTTTCTAGAGTAGGACGGGTGGTCTCCTTTGCAATTGACACATTTATATTCCTTTTTGCATTCATTGCTGTCGTGGCCGGGCTCAGCGCACCTGGCACAAGTTTCTGTACCACGGCATGACAGTTTGGAATGTCCAAAGCGCTGGCACTTAAAGCACCGTAGTGGGTTAGGATTGTAAGGTCTTACAGGACATGAGAGGTAACCAGCTTTGACACGTGAAGGGAGGATAAGCATACTAAAGGTCAGAATGATATGTTTTGTATTCTGCATTACGCCATTGTGTTTGATAGTAATCCTCTTCACTTCACTTACGTGTTGGCTTTTCATTTTTTCTAGAATTTCCTTCTCTGTGTAAATAGAAGGTCTGGCTCCGAAATGCTTTTTTACTGATTGGAACTCGCCGATAAGATTTATTAATGCCTTGTTAATTAAGAATGGGGATACAGCAGTGAATGTTAGATTTTCATTCCTTTTGATAATAAAAAATTTTGCAGACATATGCGATTCTTTCTGACGCTCCCCACACGGGGGAGAGGTATTCTTTATGTTGTCATCCATAAATTAACCTGAGAATTGAGGGGAAAAACTAGGGTCTAGCCCCTGTGTAGCCCCCCTGCACAGGGGTAAGGCTTTTACACCAGGGTTCGCCTGCTATCCCTGACGTCAACCGTTTGAGGCACCGACTACCCCCGGTACCACGCAGTCACGGGCACGGTAGATACACCTTGGCTTAGGGAGTTTTGTCCGAATTTGGTAAGCGTGATGAGGGAAGGAAGGGGACAAAAGTCCCTTTCCGCCGATATTCTGTTTGAGCAACTGGGGGTTCACCACTCCTCCCAAGAGCTCGCCCCGAACTCACCACACCGCAAGCCCCCCCCCCCACCACGACAAGGTAAACGGACACGGGGGGGGGGCGAGTATTTTGGAAGCCTTGATAAGTCGCAGCAAAACGGAGATATTGATTAAATTAAGATCATCAACAAAAATAACCCTTATTTATTAAGTAAAAATGAACTTTCGATTGAGCCGTCTAACTTGTTCGAATTGACTTTTACTGATATTGTAAATTATTTGGTTTCTGGCATTAGTGCATTGTTTGAAGAATTGAAATCTTATAAAAGCTTACTATCTTCTCTCTTGTGGATGGGTTCTGGATGTTTACGTCAAGACAACTTCGGATATGTGTGTGGTGATTGAAATGGTACAGCCAAGTGCTCATACTTGGGACAGTTTTGACTTTTACCTTCAGTAGAATGTTAATCATACGTTTTCCATTCGAACGAAATATTCTATTTTTAGGCTGTATTTTAGTACTTCACCTCAAGACAAGGTACATGTGCAGATATGTCCCTTTAAAATAAAATAAAAAAGTTCATTGTCCCAAGTTAAAAACCCTCCTCCTTAACCCGGGACACTTATTTTTTTGATATTTTTTTCATGTACGCAGCAATAGATAATAGTTTGGGATACCAACTGTCATTTTAAAGCAGTTTGTTTTACAACCCAAGAAAAAAAAATCATTAGATAGAAATTATGTAAACTCTCAATGATTTTAGAACGTACACTTGCCTCTCAAAACATTAAGGCTTTCCCCTCTATATTTGGAACAATAAAAGCAATTGATGAACCTAAACTATTAACACAGCTTATTTTTAGATCTCCATATTCGTTATTTCACATCCTTTCAAATTCAATCTCATTCCTTCATATCACGTGAAATTCATTACAAATAAATTAGCCCCATCAATACTTTGAAACTCATTTGCAATAGTAGAACTAAAAAATGTTATATTTCGGCAAAACGTCTTTTGCTCATCAATAGATTTAATTTTTTTTAACATTGACAACTGTTCTGTCCTGTTATGGTATGACACATTTATTGTCATCAGAATAGCCCTCATTTTATAAATTTTTGTACATATATGTTTTGGTTAATACAATTATACACTTTATTTCCTTAATATTCCTTATAGACACTTTTTGTACCTTCGTATCGTAACTTGGAACAGTGTCCCAAGTATGGAGCGTATTTGCAATTTCTCAAATTTACGAAAAAGTAAGTTCAATTGAATTAGTTGGGTGTAAATGAGGTTGCCCAAATAAGGCACAGGTACATAGCCGAGATGAATCGTGAAACAAATTCAAACTAATGCTGCGCAGTTAGCGTAAGTAACTAAAGTTATTTCCATACTTAAAAATCGCAAATTTTTTCGAAATTTTCAAAATCATGAAACTAACCCATAAAGCGGATACACCAAAGTTACACTTACATAACCTCATAAGATATCTACTCATTTATTCTGTAACACCATTTATCTCTTACTGGTGAAATACCAACAGGTGTACCAGCCGTCAAAACTGAATTCGCCAAAATGTCCCAAGTTAGGATACTGTCGTATGAGTATTTGACTGTACGTAAAAATTACATTTTGCATATGGAGTCTCTCAATGTTTTTGGCGATGTCCTTTTTTATTTAAAACTATGATGCATATTTTTAAAAAAAGGAATCATTTTGGGAATATCTTATTTCTCGTGAGATTGATTCCAGATGGAAATAAAGGTCCATGCATTTATTAAATTAGCCGTCAAAACTGAATTCGCCAAAATGTCCCAAGTTAGGATACTGTCGTATGAGTATTTGACTGTACGTAAAAATTACATTTTGCATATGGAGTCTCTCAATGTTTTTGGCGATGTCCTTTTTTATTTAAAACTTTGATGCATATTTTTAAAAAAAGGAATCATTTTGGGAATATCTTATTTCTCATGAGATTGATTCCAGATGGAAATAAAGGTCCATGCATTTATTAAATTGCTGGACGGATTTTTAGCCACATAATCCTTGCCTAGTAATATATACTCATGTTAATGTTGTATTTATCAGTTAGTTTTAGTTTCAATGAACCATTTATGAATACACATTACTACTGTTTTCTTTTTTTCTTCTAATTCTCAAACTTTATGCTGAACTTTGTTTTCTGGGATGCAGTAACATATTTTATGCAGTTTTGTATGAGATGATGAAAAGTTAAATTGTTCGAATTTCATCAAAAAAAAATCAAATTACTTTTTTTTTTCAGCAATGTTAAATTTTTATTTAGATAATATAAAATAAATTTATTACGCGACACACTCAATATGTAAAAAAACTGAACGAAGTATGTTTCATGACTGTTTTTTATTAAAATGGTTGTTTGGTTGATTTATTTTTATGGCGCAAGAGCCCTTGAGGGCTATACTGCGCCAAACGATATTTTATTATGTGCTATTTATTTTTTATTAAAGAATATAGTATGTAAAAGCATATTTTGAAGAAGAAAGCATAAAACTTCAAGTGCCAGTATTAAAAAAGTGTAACCGATAAAAACATTTAAACGATTTGAAGATAAATACAAAAAGGGCAAAACATATCTTGAAAAACAAAGGAAGGACGAAATCACATAATGTCGAGACAAACACTAAATTAAAAAGGAGAATCCAATCTCCTGGAGGAAGGAGTACAAATTGCGATGGGGCGGCTCCCCCAGCAACTCCTTCAAAGATGGGTTAAAATTATTAAAATATTTATAACGAATTAGATTAAAATTTGGGCAGTTGCATAAAATGTGCAACACTGTCTGATTTACATCACATGTAATGCATGTTGGAGCTGGTTCATGACATAAGAGATATTTATGAGTAAATCTGGTATGTCCAATGCGAAGTCGAGTTATTAAGACTTGTTCTTTCCTGGTGATATTTAATGATTTGAAACCTCTAGTGGAGGGCTGGATCGAATGCAATTTATTTTGGATTTGTGAATTCCACGTCCCCTGCCAATACGTGTTGAGGCTTACACCGATGGCGTTTTTGATATCATCGAAAGGGACACTATTATCGACCAGGATACTTGCAGCTCTGGCAGCTGAGTCGGCTGCCTCATTGCCTGCAATGCCCACATGACCAGGAATCCAACAAAAGAGAACACAAAAATTATTTTGCATAAGGTTTTTGTATAAAAGATATGACTGGATGACTATAGGATGACTGTTATTATTGCAATGAGTGATGGCTTCCACTGAACTCTTTGAGTCAGTGAATATCACCCACTTTCTATGAACAGATTGGGCTATTGATTCTAGAGATGAAAATATAGCTTTTATTTCTGCAGTAAATACCGAGCAAGATGTGTTTAATTTTTCTGCCGTAACTTGATCATTAATTATTGTGGAAAAGCCGACGTGTTCGTTTGCTTTTGATCCGTCAGTGAAAATGTGTTTATAACCAGAATACTTGCTTTTGATCTCATAAAAGACTTGTTGATAAACTGTATTAGGGGTAGTTTGTTTTGGGAATTTTGAGAAATCATTGATTATAGAAGGTATGACATCGCACCATGGTTCAATTAGTTTTATTGTGTTAACGGTTTTGAAATCCGATAGCTGCAGGTCTGAGAGTACCCGACGCATTCGGATCCCAAATGTTGGGGTCATCGAAGGCCGGTGTAGAAATAAAGCAACATTAGATGGATCAAAAATGTGGAGATGTAGTGGGTGATTGGTGTAGGGTTTTGTTTTGAAGTAAAAATTTAAAGAAAGTTTGAGGCGTCTATTGTTTAGAGATTGTTCGTGTGCAAGGATATGAAGACTGTTGATAGGCGAAGTTCGAAATGCTCCTGTGCAGATGCGCAGTGCCTGATTATGTATTGGATCCAGACTTTTCAGATAGGTTTTTGCAGCGGAGCCATAAATTTGACATCCATAATCAAGTTTTGAGCGTATCAGAGCCCTGTATATTCTTAACAGAGACTCTGTATCAGCACCCCAAGAAGTATTCGCTAAGACTTTAAGGATATTTAATTTTAATGAACATTTCTTTTTTAACTCTTGTATATGCGGTATAAATTTTAGTTTATTATCAAGGGTGAGACCAAGGAATTTTCCTTGATCTTTTACAGCTATTGGTTGATTATTGAGGAGAAGATTCGGATCAGGGTGAAGCCCTCTTTTACGGCAGAAGTGGATACAGAATGTTTTTTGAGCAGAGAAAGTGAACCCATTTTCTTCTGCCCATTGGGTTACTTTATTGATTGCAATTTGAAGTTGTCTTTCAATGATACTCATGCTCGTTGATGAGAAAGAAATTTGAAAATCATCCACGAACATGGTACCTTTTACAGCGGGGGGCAATTGGTCAATTAAGCTATTGATTGCTATAATGAATAGAGTTACGCTTAGTACACTTCCCTGGGGTACTCCTTCTTCTTGATTGAAGGTATCCGACAGAACAGACTTGACGCGTACACGAAAAGAACGATGTTTCAGAAAATTGGAGAGAAAGATGGGTAAATTACCTCGCAACCCATACTCATGAAGGGTCCTGAGGATCCCATACCTCCAGGTACGGTCGTGTGCCTTTTCAATATCGAAAAACACGCTCACAAGATGTTTTCGTTTAAGAAATGCTTCTCTTACTGATGTTTCGAGAAGCATTAGATTGTCTATTGTGCATCTGCCACGCCTAAACCCACTTTGATATGAGGATATGAGATGGTGTGACACCAGAATGTGCATCAGTCTGGCGTTTACCATCCGTTCCATGACTTTACATAGACAACTAGTGAGAGCTATAGGTCTATAGCTCTCAGGTTTATCAGATTGTTTGTTTGGTTTAAGGATAGGGATAACTATTGCTTGACTCCAGGATTTTGGGAATCTATGTTCAGAATAAATTCTGTTAAAAAGCTGCAGAATATTTTCTAATGAAGACCTGCTTAGATTTTTTAACATGCTATTGTGAATTTGATCTGGACCAGGTGATGAGTTTCTTGATTTTTGTAAGGCAGTATTTAGTTCATGAAGGGTGAATTTTGTGTTGTATTGAATAAAAATGTCTGAATTAAAATCTAGAACTTTTTGTTCTTTGCGTGATTTGATGGTTAAAAATTTTGAGCAATAGTTATTTGCACTGGAAACTTCTGCCAGATAAGTCCCCATGCAGTCAGCCACCTCTTTGTAATCGGATAAAATACGACCATTATTCTCCAGAATGGGTGCACAAGATGTATTGTAGTTGCCAACGATTTTTTTTATTTTACCCCATACGGTCTTTGATGGGGTGGACGTCGTGATTGTGCTGACATAGGTCTGCCACGAGTCCCGCTGGCTCTTCCGTCGAATCCTTCGAGCTTCAGCACGAGCTCGTTTAAGTGCCACGAGATTTTGTGTGGTTGGATAACGACGAAACGTGCTCCATGCCTTTTTTTGTTTCTTATGAGCCTCCTGACAATCAAGGTTCCACCAAGGCTTAGGAAACTTGATCCTGCCTTTAGTGGTTTTTGGTATAGCAGCGTTAGCTGCGTTTAAGATGATGTCGGTTACTCGCTTTACCGCTACATCGATATCAATATCAGTCACGTCTTCTGATTTAATTTCTGCCAACTGGGTAAATGCTGTCCAATCAGCTCGATCAATGCGAAGTCGAGCTTGCTGATGCTGCTGGTAGCTGCAGCGTCCAGTATAAGTTATTTTGATTGGAAAGTGGCCACTGGTGTAGAGACCACCCTGCACCTGGAAATCCCAAAGTGGCAGAAAGGAAGGTGAGGATATTGCAAGATCGATGGCATGGTAGGTTTGCGTAGGAAGGTGGAAATAGGTGTTTTCACCGTCGTTAAGAACACATAGATCATTGTCTTCAATCAAGTTTTCAATAATTAAACCTCTGCTGTTGGAGGCTGGGCTTCCCCAGAGAGGATTATGGCCATTAAAATCCCCCAAGAGGACAAATGGGGGAGGAAGTTGATCTACAAGTGTTTGCAATTCCACGCCTCTCAAATCGTAAGAAGGTGGAATATATACAGAACAGATTGTAAACAGCGAGTGAAGGTGAACTCGCGCAGCTACTGCTTGCAGGGATGTGTTGATACTGAGCTGGCTGGATGCATAATCATTAGCGATTAGCAATGCCACTCCTCCACAACGACGGTCACCTGACAAGCAGTCCTTGCGGTATATGTCAAAACCTTTCAACCTCGGTCTATCAGCAGGGGACAGAAATGTTTCTTGCAGACAAAATATGGCCGGTTGGTGATATTCGACAAGATCTTTGATGTCTGTGACATTATGAGAGTAACTCTGACAATTCCAAGAGAGAATGCTCAGGGCCATGGAGAAAAAAGGAAGGAGAAACGGCCGGAAGGAGAGGGAGCAGCTCATGAGGGAGGATGGTCCGTCCACCCTTCATCGTCGGATGGCGGAAGATCTTCAAAGTCAACATCCTCGTCCTCCTCCTGGGGAGGAGGTTGTTGGAGTGTTTCTATTTGTGATTTTGTCAATTTTACTTTCTTGCTAGAAAGCAAAAAGTCTTCCTTTCTAAAGTTATAAAATTTTGGGGGCCTCTGTTTAGAGGCTACCCCGATTTTTGTGCGCATTTGTAAAAGTTTCTTTTTTTCAATTAGTTTTTTCGAGTTCTGACTGGATGGTTTGTTTTGATTAACAATAACAGATACATTATCTGTTTTTTTTATTTGTTGTTGATTTTGATTAGTTTTCTGAAAAGAAGATTTGGGGCTATTATTTTGTTTATTTGATTTGGTTGTGTTTACAGTTATAGCATTAGGTGAGTTCGGTATTTTATTGCTGGTTACTTTGTTTACTGGAGGTTCAGTTTGTGTGCTTATGGAGTTGAATACTTTTTTTACAGCAGCAGAATATGAAAGTCCAGTTGTAGGTGTACGAGATTGGACAATTTTTCTCGCGTCTGGATATGATATTTTTTGAATGGTTTTGATGACCTGTATTTCCTTTTCGGTTAGCCATTTAGGGCACTTTCTAGAGTATGAGGGGTGGTCTCCTTTGCAGTTGACGCATTTAAATTCCTTTGAGCATTCATTGCTGTCGTGGCCGGGCTCAGCACATCTGGCACAGGTTCCTGTACCACGGCATGACAGCTTGGAATGTCCAAAACGCTGGCAATTAAAACATCGTAGTGGATTTGGGATGTAAGGTCTCACTGGACAAGAGAGATAACCAGCTTTGACACGTGAAGGGAGGATAGGCGTACTAAATGTCAGAATGATGTGCTTCGTATTCTGCATTTCGCCGTTGCGTTTGATAGTTATCCTCTTCACTCCACTTACGTGTTGATCTTGCATTTCCTCTAGAATTTCCTTCTCTGATGTAAATAGAAGGTCTGGCTCCGAAATGATTCCCCGAGAAAAGTTTAATGTTGAGTGTGCTGAAACTGTACAAAGGTATGGGCCTAGTTGTTTGATTGCAAGAATAGGTTGAACTTGTTTAGGATGTTTTATTTCGACTAATAATTCACCTGTACGTAATTTTTTAACCGATTGGAACTCACCGATGAGATTTATTAAAGCTTTGTTAATTAAGAATGGGGAGACAGCAGTGAATGTTAGGTTTTCATTTCTTTTGATTATAAAAAATTTAGCAGAGCTGAACGAGTCTTTCTGACGCTCCCCACAAGGGGGAGAAGTGTTCTTTGAGTTTTCATCCATGAACGAACCAGAGAACTAGGGGGAAAAGATGGGGTCTAGCCCCTGTGTAGCCCCCCACACAGAGGTAAGGCTGCGTACGACAGGGTTCGCCTGCTATCCCTGAAGTCTCCCGTTTGAGGCACCGACTACCCCCGGTACCACGCAGCCATCGGCACGGTTGACACGCCTTGGCTTAGGGGTTTTCGTCCGCATTTGGTAAGTGTGATGAGGGAAGGAAGGGAGAAAAATCCCCTCCCGCCGATATTCTGTTTGAGCAACTGGGGGTTCACGACTCCTCCCAAGAGCTCGCCCCGAACTCACCACACCGCAAGCCCCCCCACCACGACAAGGTAAACGGACACGGGGGGGTCGATGTAGCGGTAAAGCGAGTAACCGACATTATCTTAAACGCAGCCAACGCTGCTATACCAAAAACCACTAAAGGCAGGATCAAGTTTCCTAAGCCTTGGTGGAACCTTGATTGTCAGGAGGCTCATAAGAAACAAAAAAAGGCATCGAGCACGTTTCGTCGTTATCCAACCACACAAAATCTCGTGGCACTTAAACGAGCTCGTGCTGAAGCTCGAAGGATTCGACGAAAGAGCCAGCGGGAGTCGTGGCAGGCCTACGTCAGCACAATCACGACGTCCACCCCATCCAAGACTGTATGGTGTAAAATAAAAAAGATCGCTGGCAACTACAATACATCTTGTGCACCCATTCTGGAGAATAATGGTCGTATTTTATCCGATTACAAAGAGGTGGCTGACTGCATGGGGACTTATCTGGCAGAAGTCTCCAGCGCAAATAACTATTGCTCAAAATTTTTAACCATCAAATCACGCAAAGAACAAAAAGTTCTAGATTTTAATTCAAACATTTTTAATCAATACAACACAAAATTCACCCTTCATGAACTAAATACTGCCTTACAAAAATCAAGAAACTCATCACCTGGTCCAGATCAAATTCACAATAGCATGTTAAAAAATCTAAGCAGGTCTTCATTAGAAAATATTCTGCAGCTTTTTAACAGAATTTATTCTGAACATAGATTCCCAAAATCCTGGAGTCAAGCAATAGTTATCCCTATCCTTAAACCAAACAAACAATCTGATAAACCTGAGAGCTATAGACCTATAGCTCTCACTAGTGTCCTATGTAAAGTCATGGAACGGATGGTAAACGCCAGATTGATGCACATTCTGGAGTCACACCATCTCATATCCTCATATCAAAGTGGGTTTAGGCGTGGCAGATGCACAATAGACAATCTAACGCTTCTCGAAACATCAGTAAGAGAAGCATTTCTTAAACGAAAACATCTTGTGAGCGTATTTTTCGATATTGAAAAAGCATACGACCGTACCTGGAGGTATGGGATCCTCAAAACCCTTCATGAGTATGGGTTGCGAGGTAATTTACCCATCTTTCTCTCCAATTTTCTGAAACATCGTTCTTTTCGTGTACGCGCCAAGTCTGTTCTGTCGGATACCTTCATTCAAGAAGAAGGAGTACCCCAGGGGAGTGTACTAAGTGTAACTCTATTCATTATAGCAATCAATAGCTTAATTGACAAATTGCCCCCCGCCGTAAAAGGTACCATGTTCGTGGATGATTTTCAAATTTCTTTCTCATCAACGAGCATGAGTATCATTGAAAGACAACTTCAAATTGCAATCAATAAAGTAACCCAATGGGCAGAAGAAAATGGGTTCACTTTCTCTGCTCAAAAAACATTCTGTATCCACTTCTGCCGTAAAAGAGGGCTTCACCCTGATCCGAATCTTCTCCTCAATAATCAACCAATAGCTGTAAAAGATCAAGGAAAATTCCTTGGTCTCATCCTTGATAATAAACTAAAATTTATACCGCACATAAAAGAGTTAAAAAAGAAATGTTCATTAAAATTAAATGTCCTTAAAGTCTTAGCGAATACTTCTTGGGGTGCTGATACAGAGTCTCTGTTAAGAATATACAGGGCTCTGATACGCTCAAAACTTGATTATGGATGTCAAATTTATGGCTCCGCTGCAAAAACATATCTGAAAAGTCTGGATCCAATACATAATCAGGCACTGCGCATCTGCACAGGAGCGTTTCGAACTTCGCCTATCAACAGTCTTCATATCCTTGCACACGAACAAACCCTAAACAATAGACGCCTCAAACTTTCTTTAAATTTTTACTTCAAAACAAAACCCTGCACCAATCACCCACTACATCTCCACATTTTTAATCCATCTAATGTTGCTTCATTTCTACACCGGCCTTCGATGACCCCAACATTTGGGATCCGAATGCGTCGGGTACTCTCAGACCTGCAGCTATCGGATTTCAAAACCGTTAACACAATAAAACTAATTGAACCATGGTGCGAAGTCATACCTTCTATAATCAATGATTTCTCAAAATTCCCAAAACAAACTACCGCTAATACAGTTTATCAACAAGTCTTTCATGAGATCAAAAGCAAGTATTCTGGTTACAAACACATTTTCACTGACGGATCAAAAGCAAACGATCACGTCGGCTTTTCCACAATAATTAATGATCAAGTTACGGCAGAAAAATTAAACACAACTTGCTCTGTATTTACTGCAGAAATAAAAGCTATATTTTCATCTCTAGAATCAATAGCCCAATCTGTTCATAGAAAGTGGGTGATATTCACTGACTCAAAGACTTCAGTGGAAGCCATCACTCATTGCAATAATAACAGCCATCCTGTAGTCATCCAGTCATATCTTTTATACAAAAACCTTATGCAAAATAATTTTCGTGTTCTTTTTTGTTGGATCCCTGGTCATGTAGGCATTGCAGGCAATGAGGCAGCCGACTCAGCTGCCAGAGCTGCAAGTATCCTGGTCGATAATAGTGTCCCTTTCGATGACATCAAAAACGCCATCGTTGTAAGCCTCAACACGTATTGGCAGGGGACGTGGAATTCAGAAATCCATAATAAATTGCATTCGATCCAGCCCTCCACTAGAGGTTTTAAATCATTAAATATCACCAGGAGAGAACAAGTCTTATTAGCTCGACTTCGCATTGGACATACCAGATTTACTCATAAATATATCTTATGTCATGAACCAGCTCCAACATGCATTACATGTGAAGTAAATCAGACAGTGTTGCACATTTTATGCAACTGCCCAAATTTTAATCTAATTCGTTATAAATATTTTAATAATTTTAAACCATCTTTGAAGGAGTTGCTGGGGGAGCCGCCCCATCGCAATTTGTACTCCTTCCTCCAGGAGATTGGATTCTCCTTTTTAATTTAGTGTTTGTCTCGACATTATGTGATTTCGTCCTTCCTTTGTTTTTCAAGATATTGTTTTGCCCATTTTGTCTTTATCTTCAAATTGTTTAAATGTTTTTATCGGCTGCACTTTTTAACACTAGCACTTGAAGTTTTATGCTTTCTTCTTCAAAATATGCTTTTATTTACCTTATTCTTTAATGAAAAATAAATAGCATATAATAAAATATCGTCTGGCGCAGTATAGCCCTCAAGGGCTCTTGCGCCATAAAAATCAAACCAACCAACCAACTAAAATTACGAACGTGCATTTTTATCCAAACAGCTTTGAAAAAATGAGAGTTGGTTATGCGTTTAATCTTTTTATCTTGGGTGTGATTAAGGGATTTTACTTCTATGAAAAACATGTTTGCCATTATAGTAATGAACCTACGATTGAATTTGTAAAAATGATAAATGTTCTGATCACAGCGATGACCTCAAGGAGATGGAATGCGCAGAAATAGTTGCCAGGAAAAAGAAATTTCGAATTTTTTAAGAATTTTTATCGCTATGGAAGAAAAAGTGTTGCAAAAGTGGTAAAGGATTCCTCAGTAAAACTACGGCTATTGGTTTTCAAGTAACTTGGCTTAACACTCTCTCCCTATTAGAATACTTGACTGAAGTTGTTGAATTCAAGTTTTTAATGACATCTAGACTCAGTCAGGACAAAATTGAGAACCTGTGTGGTATCGTTAGAGCTTCTAAAGGGTGCCAGACCACCAGTTACAGGAGGTAATGCCTTAAGATCCCCACACAAAGTTCTTCAACTATTAAACAAACTTCTATTGAGTTAGCAATTGATCGTTTAATTGAAGCAGGCAAATTATCGGATGTTGATTATCGGATCATGAAGGAGGATGGTCCGTCCACCCTTCATCGTCGGATGGCGGAAGACCTTCGAATTCAACATCCTCTTCTTCCTCTTGGGGAGGAAGTTGTTGGGATTTTGTCAATTTAACTTTTTTGCTGGTAAGCAAAAAGTCTTTTTTTAAATGACATACAGGGATTATGAAATTTTGGGCTTTTTTAATCCAATTTTAGCACGTGTTCGCATAATTTTCTTTTTTTCAATATTTTTTTTCGAATTCTGTGTGATAGGTTTGTTTTCATTATCAACGGCATTTGAAACACCGAAGCGGATTTGGAATATAGGGGCGAACTGGACAAGAGAGATAGCTGTCTTTAACACGTGGCGGAAGGGTGGGTGCACTAAATGTCAGAATGACATGTTTAGTGTTAATCATTTCGCCATTGCGTTTTATGGTGTTTCTTTTTACTGCACTTACGTTTTGGTCCTTCATTCCCTCCAAGATTTCCTCCTCGGGTGTAAAGAGAGGGTCAGGTTCAGAAATGATTCCAAGTGAAAAAATAAGAGTTTTATGATCTGAAGCAGTTACAAGATATGAACCAATTTGTTTAATAGCCGTTATAGATTTAATTTGTTTTGTATCTTTAATTTCAACTAAAATTTCACCGCTGCGTAGTTTTTTTACAGACTGGTATTCTCCTATTCAATGAGTATGTGCTTTATTTATCAAAAAGGGGGAAACTTTACTTAAATTAAGGTTTGGATAATTGCGTTTAATTAAGAAAAACTTAGCAGTGCTCGAAAAAACGTTCTGACGCTCCCCACAAGGGGGGAGAAGGGTTATTTACGTTATCTTCCGTAAATAAATATGGGAACTACGGGGAAAAGTGGGGTCTAGCCCTTGTGTAGCGCCCCTGCACAGGGGTAAGGCATTAACACCAAAGGTTCGCCTGCTATCCCTGACGTCAACCGTTTAGGCACCGACTACCCCCGGCACCACGCCGCCATCGGCACGGTTGACACACCTTGGCTTAGGGGGTTTTGTCCGAATTTGGTAAGAGTGATGAGGGAAGAGAAGGAACAAAAGTCCCTTCCTGCCGATATTCTGTTTGAGCAACTGGGGGTCACTACTCCGCCCAAGAGCTCGCCCCGAACTCACCACACCTCAATTGGGGTGTGGTGAGTTCCTCCAGTGACTCACCACACCCCACGAGTAAGCCCCTCCACCACGACAAGGTACAGGGTGCGGCAAAAAAATGGCAACTTTTTTGTATCAGTCTTTACGCGGACATGCTTAAATGCAGCCACATGATTCTTTTATTATTAAATTCTCAATATTTTTCTGTGCCAGTCATTTATCATGTTTCCATCGATTAATTGACATGCTTTTCTATGCAGAATGTCAAACAAACGTGTTGCAATTTTGGAGCTGTTTCGACAAGGAAAACGTCAATGTGAAATTGTGCGTTTGCTCGGTGTTGGAAAGGACGTAGTGTCTAAAGCAATTAAACGATACAAGGAGCTTGGCCACGATGGCTGCCGTCCAGGAAGTGGCAGAAAGCGGACTGTCAACGCGTCTGCTAACCGCAAAATCATCAAGAAGAGAGTTCAACGAAATCCGAGAGTCTCCATGAGAAAAATCGCTCGTGAGAACGGCATAAGCGATCGGTCAGTCCGCCGAAAGGCGAAAGAGGAGCTCAACTTCAAGGCCTACAAGTTCCAGACAGTTCAGCTTCTCACCGACGACAACAAACGCGTACGACTGCAAAGATACCGCCAAATCAAGCGTCGGGCCGCTACTCAACGATGGGAGCGTATCCTTTTCACGGACGAGAAACTGTTCACCGTCGAGCAAGCGCACAACCACCAAAACGACCGAATATGGTCCGTAGAAGCTCCAAGTACCTCAGCAGTCGTCGAGCATCGTCAAAATCCCGCTTCGGTGATGGTTTGGGGCGGGATCTGCGCCAGCGGCAAGACCCCACTCGTTTTTGTGGATCAAGGAGTGAAAATTAACCAAGAAGTCTACCGCCGCGACATTCTTGAGGCTGTTGTGCTTCCCTGGGCTCAGCAGCACTTCGGCAATACAAATTGGACGTTTCAACAGGACTCGGCGCCGGCTCACAAGGCAAAAATGACGCAAGACTGGTGCAGGACCCATTTTCCAGATTTTATCTCATCGGCGGAATGGCCGCCCTACTCGCCGGACCTCAATCCAATGGACTACAGCGTGTGGTCCATTTTAGAGGCTGAGGTCTGTGCTAAGTCCCACAGAAATTTTGAGGCGCTGGAGCAATCCTTGCGCCGGGAATGGGCTCGATTGCTGCCGGAGGACCTGCGGCCCATCGCTGAAAATTTCAGGTCACGTCTGGACCTGTGTATCGCCGCCGGAGGAGGCCACTTTGAAACAGGCTGAATATGTTATGACCATAGGTCCATGCTATTGTTATTAAATGTTAAAAAAAAATTTTTTGATAAAATTATACAAAAAAATAAAGTTGCCATTTTTTGCCGCACCCTGTATACGGACACGGGGGGGGGATGGTAAGTTGCTTTCTGATCTATTATTTTTAATTAGCTTAATATAAATAAGGAATGTTCGATCATCTGTCTTATATGGCGGAGGAAATTTTGATCCATTCCCTGGTTCCCAGGATTCATTAAAATTTTATATTTCCAAGGTATTCATCAATCTATTTCTAAAATAAATCATATTGAATAAGGGTCATTTCACGTCAAACCGCCTAATGCCGTGTGCCGTCATGTCTCAGATTTTGTCCATTTTTTTTTACGGACATATCTATGAGAAAAGCCCAAATTATTTTTTTAGATTTTTTGAATGAAAACTACGTTTTGTAGAATTTTTCCAAAAATTCAATTTTTGATCATTTTCGGAGTCACCGTTTCGGCATGAACTCAGAAAATCTCCGTAATTTCTTGATTTTTCAACCAATCAAGCTGAATTTGGTATCAATTTCAGGCTAATATTTTTCTCTTTCAGTGTGAACGACAGAAAGTATTCTATGAACAGTTGGGTATTGCCACTCTTTATCTAAAGTCAGTTTTTATGTTTTTTCAATTGGGGGATTAAATAAGTTATATCTCCGAAGTACCTACTACGATCGGCATCTGTTTTTTCTTTTCTTTGATTTAAATATGCTACAAAAAAAAAAACTCTTGTTATGTAGAAAAAAGTAGAAGGGTGTTTATTGTTGTTTTTAAATAAAAAAAAATGAAGTTTGTTTTGCAGAAAATACAAGTTTTATATTACTATAAATCCCTTTTAAGCTTAAAAAAGGCCAAAAACTTTTCAGAACAATTGATACTGTACTCTCAAAAGATTTGTATCAATAGTTAATCGCTAAAAAGTTGTTTACTTTTGAAAAGAATTGTGCAAAAACCTCCGTTTCATCAGACTTCGCAAAAATTAATAAGAAAATAAATAAATAAAAGCACTTTTGATAGAAAGTGTACTAAATATTAAGAATAATAATTTGAAGAATAGTATAAAAATATTTTTGTTAACGCCTCTGCGCGTGTCCCAGAGCGATAAGGAGCAACGCTTGGGGCCTTGGCTCTTGGATAGGATCTTGCAAGGATACAAGCGTATCCTATTATTATTTTACTATGCTTATACCTAATTGTAAATAAATTAAATTGTTTATTTGTTTTACCCACGACTCATCAACGCAGACACCAGTTCTTACAATACAGGCCTACTGCCGGAAAATTAGTTTTTCTACTGAAGCCAGGCGGCTTTAATTTTTAATGGAATTATTATTATTATTATTATTTTTTTTTTTTTTTTTTTGACATTAAAGGATGGAAAAAAAAATACTGTTGAAAACTTTTCTAAGCATAATCTTGTTTGGATTACATTACACCTGACAATGAACTTCCACTCTTACAATACTCATGCAATTCGCATCATTCTTCTTTCGCTTTGAAAAAAAATCGACACATAGCTTTCGTCGATTATAAAATGTGAAATGAAAGGCATGCTTGTGCGGACGGCATTTTTTAAAAAATTACCTATTTCCTGTATATCAGAAGATGAAAAAGTAAGAATTTCTATCAATAAGTTTCAAAGCGGTTTTAAACTATACTTCAATCAGCAAAAATAATCTTCTTCAGAGAAATCAAGAGTTGTGGAGTACTTTCTGTAAGTGTGGAAGTTCATTGTCAGGTGTAACGAGCATCCATTCTGTTTGGAGCTGAAATCACATCAAGATGTATGAATTATGACACTTGCTAGGAAGCTCCATCAGATCTATCGAAAGTAGACACATGGAAATACTTTGAAACAATGGTCAAAATTCAATCCTTATTCATTCATGTAATTTTTTGATGTAAGAGTTACAAAGGGTGTAGAGAAGTAATTACTTGAGTACAGCCACACTTTCTTTAAGCCAGGAAAGGGGCACTTTAATTTACAAAACTTATGGAATATGATTGTTAGGCCTTATTCATTCGCTCAAAGATGTGGCATGTAGAATCGGTTAATTTTGAGTTTTCTATGACAAAGGGTCTTTCACGTCAGAAATTTAAATTGTCTGTGAGAGAAGAAGATAGGAGACGACTCGAAGAACAGAGCTGGCTGATGGTTGCTTATTGGAAATCTATGACTTAATGAAAGAAAATAATCTATTAAATTGTATGATTTCGTTGTTGTTTTTATAGGATGTCGGGATCATCATTGCTGACTATGTGCAGGAAGAAGATGGAGATAGTGTTGGAGAATCACCCTTTTCTTCATGCATACTTGCTGCAACTCCAATGATTTTAACAGCGGCACAATCCCAAACAACTGCAGCTAAGGCACAAACGCCAGCAGCTGAGCCACTAACACCAGCAGAAGAGGCACGAACGCCAGGGGCCACGGCAAGGCCTACGCTGCAGCTTTTTCGCCGCAACGAAAAAAAGCCAGTGCAGTAGCAAAATTCGTCTACCCTGGCTGCAAAAGCTATTACAATGGAGTCTGAGAAATCGTATAAGGTTGGATAATCTCAGAAATGAAAGAGAGGGGGAGAGACACGTGCTAGAAATGCAAATATTGAAACCTGAACATCAATTAAAGCAAAAGGCTCTTAAGTTGATAGACACTGATCCTGCAATTGCGATGAAATATCTTCTCCCACGTTCCTTGACGAAATAATGTGTACATTTTTCTTTAAAAAAACTTTTTTTTTTTTTTTTCAATTACAACTTTGTTCGTGATTAATACTTATGACAAAAATAGTACAGAATTGCAGTTTTGTTTCAATCATTTGTGCTGTAAACTGCAAGAGCACTTATATTTCGCGAGCTCATTGAAATTCCGAGGATTTAAATCTCGCAAAACATCTTGTAATATTGAGGTAAGTTTTAAATTTTGAATGACGAGCCGAAAAGAAGAACAGAAAAAAAATTCAGTAATACAAAAAATGTTAACAGCAAAATAAAGACAATACAAACACAAGGACATTTTTTGGGTTTGAAATGTTGGTTGAAACTCATTGCACGACACACCCTTTTTCATGTACTATTCTTTTCTGAAAAGTGACTTTCATAGAGAAAGATTTTTTAATAACTGATAAAAATGTTATGTATTTAACAATCATGGGCAATCAGCTTAAAGCGCGACTGACTACAGAGAGACATTTCTTTCATTGTAGAACATAGTATACTGGACCTGTTTCCATAAAATTTAGTAAAGGGAGTAGTAATAACGGTTACTTTGCACTTTTCATTTGCCTATCCAGTAAATATATACACATTTAAGTATACTCCTGTTTGTGAAAATTGCAACACCACGAAGGACTTACGCAAGCAAACTGAAAATTGCAGGAAATGTAAAATAGGGCACGATATGCAAATGATTAGAATTGCAGACCGGTAGCGTATGCTGAGCAGCGCCCTCTGAATGGCGGATCGAACCGAATATAAATAGACGGCTGGAGAGAGGCGTGTATGATTATCGGTGGTTATATGCTAGAGTAGACGTTAACTGAATCTCTACTATGCCTCTTCGACGAGAGAAAGCGATATTTGAGCAAATATCGGAGTTTGAACGGGGTAGAATCGTCGGCCTTCGTGAAGCTGGATTGTCTTATCGTGCAGTAGCCGCTCGTGTGCAGCGTAACAGCAGCACAATCATGTGTGTCTGGAAGCAGTGGACGGACGAAGGTCGGACAGCTCGGAAATCCGGGAGTGGACCCCGAAATGTGACGTCAGCTCGCGATGACAGACAACTAATGCGTATGGCGCTGACGGACCGCACAGCTTCTTCTAGACAATTGGCAGCACAGTGGTCAACAACTACAGGTGTTTCATTGCGTGCTTCATCAATTCGGAGACGTCTGCTGCAGCGTGGGCTGCGCGCAAGGATTCCTTTATACAGGATCCCTCTCACGCAAAACCATCGCCGCCTGTGGCAACAATGGGCCAATGTGCATAGAAGCTGGCGTGCTGATTGGCAGCAGGTCGTCTTTCCTGACGAATGCCGCTTCAATTTGTGGCACCATGATGGCCAGATTCGTGACAGGCGCTAGCCGGTGACTGGCACATTCCGGAATGCATTATCGAACGCCACAGTGTACGATCACTCGGAGTTATGGTGTGGGGTGCCATAGAATATCATGGACGATCACAATTGCTACGAATTGTGGGCAATTTGAACAGTACCCGATACATAAACGAAGTTTTACAGCCCCATGCTATTCCTTTCCTGCAAGGATTGCCAGGGGCTGCATTCCAGCAGGATAATGAACGTCCACATGACGCCAGGACTGTCAAATCCCACCTTGATTCGCAGCAGGTACAGCTTCTTCCTTGGCCTGCATATTCCCCGGATATGTCACCGATTGAACACGTGTGAGATTTCGTTGGGCGGCGCCTCGCTCATGATCCTCGTCCTGTTGCTTCGACAGACGAACTTTGGTTGCGCATACAAACAATATTGAATACGCTTCCGCAGGCAGATATTTAAACTTCGTTTCACTGTATGCCGAGTTGTGTAGCAGCTCTTATTGCGGCGCGTGGTGGCCGCACAAAATACTAATTTCTATCTCTTTTTACTGTTTGTTTGGTTTGAAAATGTAATCATTTATTTGTACCAGTACAACTCAACTGTGTATTAAATTTTATTCAACTATGATGCTTCCTTCTTGATATTGCAATTTTCACAAACAGGAGTGTAGTTAGCGATCTAAAACAGAACCTATCATTGTTGCTTTGCGTCGCTTTAGTGCTCGTCGCGGCATCCGTCGCCATGTATACAGCGACAACACCACTAATTTTCGTGGGGTTCATAGAAAGCTGAAAGTCAATTAGATTCTGTCGTTGGTTACACGACACGGTTTACAATTGAATGGCCTTCCAGTCCTCCCTCTGCCCCTCATTTCGGGGAAATATGGGAATCTGGAATTCGATCTGTAAAATGTCACTTCAAACGAGTTTTAGGAGAGACGACTCTAACCTCAAAGAGCTAGCAGCATTAGTCACTCAAATTGAAGCACTACTAAATTCACGTCCAATCACAAGGGTAAATATCAATGATATTGACTCTATAAATGCTTCTACTCCTTCGCATCTCCTAACTGATGATGTGGTTGGTTCAGTTTCGGATTCTGCAACTCTGAGCGAACATAGTTTGAGAGGAAAGGGGGAGCTCATCCAGAATCTCCTTAAAGGCATCTGGAAGCAATGGTCTAATGAAAACCTATCATGTTTGCAAAACCGTCAAAAGTTGACTAGTCCTCATCTCAACATTCAAATCAACGATCTGGTGTTACGAAAGAAAACCTCATCGCCTGAAGTGCAGCCCTCAGCTTGAGTTCTGAAAGTTCATCCAGGAGCAGACGATCCGGCCCGCGTAGTAACCGTTAGGACAACTAAAGGAATCTTGAAAAGGCCAATCTGCAAATTCTCTCCTATTCCCATGTATAAAGGGTGGAAGTATGTTAGTTAATATGCAAAGGTGCTGCCCACTTGTTAATGGAAGTATATACAATTAAGCTCGATGAGAACGAGAGGCTTCTCACCTTATGACACCCAGCACTCCAACATTCGGACGCACATCAGTTCCTCTACACGTTGCAGAATAATCATAAAACCAAAAGAACTTTTACTTTACGCTTAACTATTTTTTTTTAGCTTTCTGTACATATGTTAATAGCCAATGGAATATTTTTAAGCAGTCGTTTAATTTTTCTTCCGTACAAAAACACCTTAAAAAGAGAAAGAAATTTTCATTTGAGGGGTGACGGAAATTGCTCCTATTCAAATTTAGAGACTGCTTTGGCATCTTTTTCGAATTTAAACAATTGTCAGGTGCAGTATAGCCTAGTAACTCTTGCGCCAAGAAACCTTATCTAATCAACCAATCTGAAAATACTTTTGTTTCTACTCCACTTTATATTTTATCAGCAAAATTAAAGTTTAGGGAAAATACAAATTAAGTTTTAGCAGATATTTATGATATTTAGTCTCCTGATTTCCAAAATGACCCCTATATTCCTCCGTCACGTCAGGATTTTTTTGTAAAATTGACTGTTTTATTTTTAATAATATTTTCCTTTAAAAAATATAAATGGGAGAATATACGGTTAATGAATTTTTTGCGTCTCGAAAGAAAGTCATCTGTTTAGTTTCGACATTCATATTTTGATTAGTTGCTGTTATGTTTGTGTTAGTTAAGATTATAACCAGAAAATTTTTGAATTTTTTCAAGTTTTATAAGTACTCGCGAAGGGTTTTGAGGATCCTCCATCCCTAAGTATGGTCGTATGCCTTTTCATGTCGAATAATACGCTCACTAAGTATTTTCTTTTAAGAAAGACCTCTCTAGTTGATGTTTCTAAAAGCAGCAGGTTGTCGATGGTGTACCTGCCGCGTCTCAATCCACTTTGGTTTGGTTGGTTGGTTGGTTCGTTGGGTGGTTTATTTATTTTTTTATGGTGCAAGAACCCTTGAGCTTTTAGTAATTCAGTCATATTTCTTGCACGAAATTCTAAAAGAAAATACGTTTTGAACAATATTCGTGTGAATGGTGAAATCACCGAACAGTGCCTTTTTTTTTAATGGAAAGCATGTATCCGCATGCTGTCGAATGCGGTGTCGGAAATAATAACGAAGCTAAATCCAGAGAGCCTTCAACTTCACTCGTGGATTCTTTTCTGTATGCATCAAACGGAAATATACCTTCAGATGCGAGTGCAAACAGTGACTGCATATTCAAAGAAATTGATACTTCTACCGACGAACAATCAGTGTCAGCTAATGAGAACCAAGTCGGGAAATCAGAACATTGGAATCTCCGAAGATTGGGAGGTACAAGAAATATTGGCTCGTCAAATGAAGTGGAACAAAAAATGACAGGAAAAAATGCAAAGAAGACAAAATAATCAAAAAGAAGCGTAAAAAAAAGAAAACATTCTCCTGAGTCTGAAGATGTGGTTGAAGTCTGCGAACAACTCGGCTCTTTGTCCTTAATAGCTAGCAAGCAAACGGTTCGACCGTTAAAAAAAAAGACCTGGACCATTATCGCCATTAAATCAAAGTTCCTCAGTTTTGTTTGAGGGTGTAGATAAGGGACATAAAATTAAAAAACGGAAGCTTGATGGTTGAATATACGGTTAATGAATTTTTTGCGTCCCGAAAGAAAGTCATCTGTTTAGTTTGCATATTCATAATTTGCTAAAATGCTGTTACGTTTGTGTTTGTAAAGATTATGACAAGACGATTTTAGAATTTTTTTTTTGAGTTTTATAAGCACTCGTGTAGGGTTTTGAGAATCCTATATCGCCAGGTACGGTCATATGCTTTTTCAATGTCGACAAATACGCTAACAAGATGTTTTAGTTTAAGGAATGATTCTCCTACTGATGTTTCAAGAAGCAGCAGGTTGTCGATTGTGCATCTGCCACGCCGAAATCCATTTTGATATGAAGATAGCAGATGCTGTGACTCTAGGATGTACATGAGTCTGGCGTTGACCATCCGCTCCATTACTTTACATAGCTTGTGAGAGCTATAGGTCTACAGCTCTCAGGTTTAGCAGATTGTTTATTTGGTTTAAGAATGTATGGATAACTTTTGCTTGACTCCAGGATTTTCGGAATCTATGTTCAGAATGAATTCTATTGAAAAGCCGCAGAATATTTTCTAATGAAGACCTTCTTAAAAGTTTTAACATTCTATTGTGAATTCCGTCAGGGCAGAGTGATGTGTTTTTTGATTTTCTGAAAGCAGTATTTAATTCTTTAAAAGTAAATTTTGTGTTGTGTTGATTAGAAATGTTTGTGTTAAAATCTAGAACTCTTTGTTCCTTATGTGATTTTATATCTAAAAATTTTGAGCAATAGTTTTTTGCATTAGAGACTTCAGCCAAGTGAGTTCCCTCGAAGACAGAGGGGGAGTTTCAATCTGTCTTCGAAGTTAATGCCTTAGCTTATCATAATATAATCAACAATCGTAGGAAAAAAATCACGGCGAACTGGAAGGCATTTAAAGTTATTTAATATCTGAAACCCCGCAGATGCCATTACTGCCTCAAATTCGGCCATATCAATACGGAATGTAATACAAAGGAACAGCACTGTACAAAATGCTCTCGTGATCATGCCAGAGCTGACTGCAAGGCTGTGGTTTCTTACTATACCAATGGTGGAACAGCAAACAAGGAAGAAAATAGTAAATTAGACGTGATGCATGAGCCCATAAGTCCTGATTGCCTCATCTACAAGTACCATATTAAAAGAATTCAAGACTCGACTATCATATTCAACCTTAAAATAGCGCAGATTAATGTTAATCACTGTAGAAAGGCACTTGAAGCTCTTAGCCACCAGTCTAATTTCTCTTCGCCCCCTGACTTAATTTTGTTACAAGAACACCTAATACAAAATAATCAGCTCCAAAACGTTCCACTTTCGTGGACGAATTACTTCCTTGAAGATGGTAGAGTAGCCATTTCTATAACTAAGCCCAGCCTAAACGTAACAGTAACTAGGCTTAAGAAAAATATAATTGCAATTAAAATTAAGAGAAATAATAAGGAAACTAGTTTCCTTTCAGTATACCTTAATAGGGACCTCTATCGAGCAATCGATAACATTAATGACCTACAGACAATCATAACTGGCCTAGTTAGGCTCCTAATTGGCGGTGACTTTAACTCCAGTCATACTCTTTGGGGATCTACCCAGGCAGATAATAGAAGTGAAAGAATCATTGATTTAGTTAACTGTAATAATATAGATATATTAAACTCTACCGATAGCCCGCCAACTTATCTCTCCTCAGTTGGAAGAAGTTCGACCCGACTCTCTGCTCTGCCAACACAGCAAACCTAATATAAGACTGGGAGGTCAGTAGCAAAGAGACCTTTAGTGACCATTGCATAATTATTTTCTAATTAAATTTAAAACAGAAATCGAAAAGATTAAATTCATCAGTAAAAGTAAAGTAAAAATAGAAAAATTGGTCAGTAAAAATTCCCACCTATTTGAAAACCTGGATAGGGACCATGATAGCTGTAACAGCCCAAAGGATCTAAATGAAGTGGCCAAAAAATTCAACGATGCATTAGAAGAATTAGTCAAAGAAAAGTTAACAAGGTGCAGATCAAAAAAAATAATAATAATAAATGGTGGAATATGGGTTTAAATATTTGTAGAAAGAAAACTGGGACACGGAGAGGAAAATATAAAAGCACAAAAATATGAAGATCCAAATTACCTTAAAATTGTAGTAAGTTACCAAAAGCACCGGGCGAAAGACAAACGACTTATAAATTATGACAAGCATGTGTGATGGAAACACTACATAGAAGAAAATAAAAGCGATCTTTTAGGGCTACCGTACAAAATAGCAAATGCAAAAATCCGTAAACAGACTACAATAATTAACGAAGAAAACAAAGATAACGATAAGATAATCGCAGAAATAATTGATAAAATCTTCACGGATGATAAGTACTTTAACCGATACAATCGAACAAACAAATATACGAAATAGAACAAGACATGAAAATAGCACACTAGACAAATCGTTCTCGCATAACGAGGTAAAAATTATTGCAAATTCCCTTAAAAAGGCCAGTGGCTCAGATAACATCTCGAATTAATTAAATAGATCGAGAGCAAAAACAACAGTTTTAACAAACTTATATAATAAATGTTTAGATTTGGGAACATTCCCCACAGTATGGAAAACAGCTACAGTTATCCTAATTAATGAGACAGATGAAAATAGTAAACCAAACAACAAATATCGACCGATTACACTATTAAATACCTTGGGTAAAGTATTGGATAAATTAATATTGCACAGGATAATTAACCACCAAACACTAACGAAACTTATCCCAAAAAACCAGTTTGGCTTTACGAGGGGAAGAGGTACGGAGGAGGCCTTTACGGCTCTTATTAAGTAACTTAGAGAAAACAGATCACAGAATAACCATTCCGTGATAATAAAAATTGATATCACATGTGCGTTTGACAACGTCTGGTGGCCGATTATCCTTAAAACTCTTGAGGACAGTAAACTTCCACAGAATAAAATGAATCTAATTAACGATTGCTTTAAGGATCGGACCATTTCTCATATTAACACACTAGACAAAATTTCGTACACTAAGCAACTAAACAAAGGATGCCCTGAAGGGTCAAATAGTGGCCTAGTGTACTGGAATACACTGTGATTGCGGACCTACTAAATAACTATAGGGTAGAAGATACGAACATCCTATGTTACGCGGACGATATTCTGTTGGTTGCCCAAGCTAATTCTTTCCACAAATTGCAGAAGGCAGCTAACGAGGGAATCGAATACATTCATAATTGGTGTAAAAATAATAAACTCGAAATTAACAAAGAGAAAACTGCGGCATACTCATCCCTCCTCTTCTTCCTTCAAGCACTCGGTCTCATTTAAAACGAATAACAAAAGCATTAAGAAAAAGCATGAACTTAAGTACCTCGGACTAACAATAGACAAAAAACTAAACTTTGACGCAAACTTTACAGAAAAAAGAAATAGAATTGAAATACTACTGATAAAATTCAAGAGTCTTATATACAAACTTGAGTACAGTAATAGAACTAAATTACTTAACAAAATAATGACAGTAGTAGTTCAGCCGATTCTACTTTATGGATATGCGGCATGGAGACAGAGAGTAGTAGAACTCAAAAGATTAAGGACAAAGTTAAATAGTTACACAACTATTTAACTATTAGGGCCTGGTTGATAGCAATAACGGGCTGTTACAGTACTAAATCATCAGATGTCTTGTATTTGCTGTCTGGACACATTCCCTTTTTCCACTTAATGGAAGGACGCCTACAACTATCAAACTTAAAGTTACGTTTAATCAATGAGATTATACTTCCGCGAACGACTTGGAGATAGAGCACTGGGACACCCATCCAGCTGATATTGAAAATATAAATTTTGATCAAGATCCCCCGGAGCCATTGCAGAAGTACAGCTTATACACTGATGGCTCCTAATTAAATAACGCGACGGGCTTATCGTTCGTACTATACTACCACGATAGCCTAGTATTGATCCACAAGAAAAGACTAGCAAATTATAATACAGTCTCTCAAGCAGAAATGAAAGCACTTGAAGAACCCATTGACTACGCGAAAAATCTAAGGGACGGTGCTACCATACCTACTCAGATAGCAGAACCTCACTCCTAACTCTCTCCCATCCCAAACAACTAACCAAAATTAATAGACAAATCAATAAATCAATTAATAACCTTGCTAATAGGAATATAAGAGTGAGGCTACATTGGATTAAGGCTCACATCGGCTGGATGAGTAATGAAAGGGCTGATGCTGAGGCGAAGGCAGCAACAGAATTAGAGGTATAGGAGCAATTGAATATTAGTCCAGTCAATAGATACATTTTACCTTGCAAAAAATGGGGTCAAAGATTTTTTTTTTTATTTGTACGTATTGGTGCCGACATGGAAAAACCAAGTTATCCAACAAGAAAGACCCCGGGAGAACTTTTGGGGGCCGAAAAAATACAAAAATTTATGACTTTTTTAGTTTTTTCCAAAATATCTCCGAAATGGTTCAACTTAGAAAAAAGCATTAAATATAAAGTTTAAAGAACATTAAATTTCCTACAGCTTTCGTATTTACAACTTTTTTGTAGCACAAATAGCAAGCTTGCTATAGCTCTTTGAAGATAGGCAGTTTTCCTCCACTCCGGAAAAAAAAAAAAAAGCTTTCACACCGAAAGCGAGGCGTCACAATTATTAGAACTTGAATAGAAGCTTTAGTTTCAGAGTTTTATCGACAGTTTGAATTTCTTGCTACCCCCCCCCCCCCCCCACACACACACCGGACACTGAGTAGCAATTCTGGCTGACAGATTAGTTCCCACTAGACTCCAAAAACAGACGATGTATTATGAAACTGAAATACATATATAGACATTCATTTAAAGCATATACGACGATGCAATAATAATAATAAACAAACCTTCCCCATTGCTCACGAACTAACATTTGTTGATTGACAGTCTTCATCAGACTCAAATAACAGATGATATATTGCAGTTTGTAACTGGATTACACAATATATACATTCATTTGAGGCATATGATTTGTACATTCTTGCCTAATTATTGCAAACAAAGATGCGATTTTTAAATATTAATGTGAAGGCATGATTATTACGTAGCTAATAAGCTAACAATCAACAAAATCATGCATCCTATGCTGATACAATAATAATAATAAACCCTCCCCCACCGCTCACGAATTAATATTTTCTGGTCTGACAAAGGTAGTCTTCACCGGACTCCAATAACATATGGTTTATATTACAATTTGTAATTGAAATACATAATCTTCACATTAATTTAAAGCACATAATTCCTACCGTCTATTCTATTATAAGCAAAAATGCGATATTTGAATATAAATGTGAATGAATAAATATTAGTGTGCTAATAAGCAAACAATAGACATAATCATGCATAAATGAAGTTACAATAGCAATACGTAATAAACACTTTGAAAAAATTCTGCAGAAACTGACTTTTTGAGGTATGAAAAACCCAAAAGAATTACCTTTCAAAATGAAAATCCAACTGTAGAAGCATAATCATACATCTAAATTACAGGGAGATTTATTCTACCTTAAAGCAAATAAAGAAAGGACAACAAAATACGTTGTTTATCTTTTTCGAAGCCGTTTTGAAGGCCCAGGTTCTCCCGGTTCAGAATCTGTAGGGGGTTAGAAAGATGCTGTAGTCCTTTAATTGTTCATCTCCTTGTTGCGATAATTACAAAATCTCCTGGAACAAATCATCTTCTTCGGCAGTCTCATCCAAAGATGAAACTTCTGCAACATTTTCACAATCTGTGCTACTGCAGTGTTTGCACGTACTGGAGCATTTTAAACCTGCCTTGCGACAAGAACAGGCTCTAGTACAATTTTTCTTGCAGGTACAAGATACAATCTTCAAAAGAGTCTGAGGAGCTGAATCTCTTTTCGTGTCAACAGGCATTAGACCTTGCGTTCTGCGTTCCCAACCCCATTTCTCTAGATCAATTATGTTGCCCAACCAACTTTGAATTTGGTGGTAACACCGATATGAGTGATAACGTCCAGCATCGCAAGTTCGAGGTAACCCTGCAAGATTTATTTTGGCTCTGTATACTAGTTTTATAAGAAGATTAAAGCGCAAAGTATCCAAAGATAGGTTCAAATACTTAACGTCACTTGAGTGTAATATTTTCAAAATGTTTTCTCCAGTTGCAGCTACGGCATCATGATGACTGATTGGGTCCATAAATACTGCAATAGCTTCCTTAATTTCAGGATTTTTTTTGACTATGTTGCACAACCTAATTTTGCCTTGGCCAAAGATTGCATATGCCGTATCACACCCATTAAACGCATGGATGAAAAGAATATTGCTGGGGTCACACTTAAAGGATTTAGTGGGGGGGGGGGGAAACAAATCACAAACATTCTCTCTTCCAGGTTTTAAACACAACAAGTTGCTGAAAGTCTGTCCTAAAGCTGTCATCAGCACCAACAGATCTATATCCTCTCGCCCACTATAACAACCTTTTCAATTTCCTCCGCCTTTGAAAGAGCAGTATGTAAGTCGGCATCTTCTTGAGTCTGTCTGACTTCAATGCCACACTCTTCGAAATATGTCTCAAGAAGTTGGATAAGACGATTCTTGTTGTGATAATTTGCCAGAAATCTATCTTGAGGAATTTTGTTAACATGTTAGATTCAACCATTACTTCAAGTTCAAGTCAACCATAACGTACAATCATAGGCTCTTTGTACTATGGTTATTTTGTCTTCTCTGTTGTAGGTTCAAATGTCGGACGACATGAAAATTTCTAAAGCCGAGTGCTCATGTCCAAGGGGGCAGGGTTTATGCCACCATATGGCAGCTCTACTAATTTACGGCCATCACAACATGTCCGTGACGGATGACCGTTGTGGATGGCTGCAGACCGGTCCTAAGGATACACCAAAAACCCGGACAGTCTCATCTTTATTTCCGCATGCTGGGTCTTCGCTTCACTTAAGCGAGGAAGAAAAGATAGCTACTATCAGTGAGGTAAGCAGTGAGTTGGCCCGCTGTGAGGAAGTTGTGGGATTCAGCTGGCTGTTAATGATGAATCACCGGTAGAGGAATCTGGTATTATTGGGATAAAAATGGAGCAACTGATATTTTCTGAGGAATATGATTCCAGTGATAATAAATTCGGATTTTTAGAGAATTCTTGCTCATTACCCGTAGACCTTATTCCGGTGATTGCGGAAGAAACAATTGGCCAAGTCACAAATTGGAAATGGGCTGCCTACCGCTGTTATTGATTAACAGCGAGCAATTTCGGTTTCATTTTGGCGGCCATGAACAGAAATAGGTTCCCACCCACACTATTTAAGAGACTGCTGAGTTTGTATAATCTACATGGTGTAAAATCAGTGAAACGTGGTTCCCAAAAAAAGCACACTGTATTGCAAGTGATGGAACAGCATCTAAATAGTAAAATTTGCAAAACAGGTCTCTGGCTGCACCCATGTGGCTATCTAGGTGCCAGCCCAGACGGCATAGCTACAGATTACGCTGGTGTGTCCTACCTTGTCGAGGTGAAATGCCCCTACAAATATCGAGACTCTATGCCATCTGAGGAATTAAAAACGAATAAAACGAATTTTATCCATTTCGATGAAGCTAATACATTGAAGGTAAATCATAATCATGAATATTACCACCAAGTTCAAGGGGAACTATATTTCACCAATTTAGACTCCTGTATTGTGGGAGTGTAGACCCCTAAGGATTGTGTTCTTGTACAAATTCTTAAGGATGCTGAATGGGAACCAAATATTGAAAAGTTGAAACATTTTTATGTTGATACATTTGTACCATGGGTTCTGGAAAATCCCATGTAAATGAAGCTTCTTTTATACATGGGATTTTCCCATTGTATCCCATGTAAGGAAATTTTGTTCGTCACTATTTGGAGTCGACTAGTGATTATGCACAGTGCAACTACCATACCGGGAGGCTGAAGAAAATGGCGATTTCGTTTGGTATTTCAGTCGGGAATTGCGATCCCATGTTCTGTACGTGGCCACTTATCATTCAGATAGAACAGAGGCGGGGCAGGAGGTGTTCCTGCAGTTAATAGGTAGGATTGAACCAGATGTAGAGCTGACTATCCGGAACAGGAGGCTCCTTACCCGTAATGGAGACATCAATGGTTTAGGTAGAGATATATACGGAGATGCCATGCCTGTTGTAACTCACGCTGCACAAGCAACCCCCATCGCTGTTCTTTGCGTGACTGATGTTCGCAGGGCGGCCAGAATAGCAGGAGTAACCCAGGATATGCTTGCCAACCTTATAGGTACCGCTGAAGTAATCATAGGATAGTTTCTGTCGTTTGGCCAGCTTGTCGACCCCAACCTCGTACAAGTTCTGGCCACTCAGCACCCGGGTCTAGTTATTAATATTGCTGAAGATCGGTTCTTGCAAAATCTGCAATGCAACCAGGTAGTAGATGGTTGATGGTAGTAGATGGTCCCATGGTTGATGAAAATCTTTTTTGGGTCCTTGAATTGGTGGTTCTTGGAATATGCGGCAAAGCAGCAGACACCAGTAAAATACAATAGACCTTTCAGAAAGAGCAAGCACCTTTTTCGGGATACTAGGCTCGACCGAACCTGCGTAAGTGTTGCATGCATTAATGCAATAGTGTTGCTAATGCATTTTTATTGTTTTAAAAGAATTCTTGAATCATACATACATGGTTACTAATTGCGTGTTTAACATTGGATTCTTGTAGGCGAGCCATCTTGGATCACCTTGTTAACGTTAAGCAATGGCAGCAAGGAAATCGGTCATCAAAATACACGAGATTGTAGATTTCTTTAAGGATGAAGTGTCTTTAATAAAAAGAGGGGAAGATGACATGGAGGCTAAATATGTTTCCTCCATTAGCTACGACAATGTCTCAGGCGTAATAGCCGGATATGTCGCAGCTAGCATGAAAGATAAAACTTATACAGTTAAGGTGCGTAAAGGTTATTTATTTTATTAGTTTAAGTTTTGAAATATTTAGAATGTACTTAAATGTAGTCTTTCTGATCCGTTTTGTGAGTACATATATCTAAATATGAAATCCATGCATTATAGTTATGTATAGAAAGTTTGGGTCCTAAGCGTTCGAGTGATCCAAATGTGATATTTTACTTTGTAGAATGCATAGTAATAAAAACATTCAAAGGATAGTAAATAATATTTTTTTGAAAGTAGTAACACTAAGTTTGAATATTACCAGGAGAGAACAAGTTTTATTAGCTCGAATACGCATCGGTCATACCAGATTCACTCATAAGTACCTCTTTTATGTCGTGAACCAGTTCCAACATGCATTAAATGTTATGTAAATTAGACAGTGTTGCACATTTTCAGTAACTGCCCAAATTTTAATTATTTTAATCCATCTTTGAAGGAGTTGCTGGGGGACCCACCCCATCGCATTTTGTTCTCCTTCCTCCAGGAGATGGGTTTCTCCTTTTTAATTTAGTGTGTTGTGTCGTAAAATTGTGATTTTGTCCTTTTCTTGTTAAGCAAGATTATTGTCAACCTATTGTTTTATTCATTTAAATGCTTTTAACATTTACATGTTCTTCGCAACTTATTTTAAAGTACTGAAGTTTTATACCTTTTACGTCAAAACAAATTTATTTTTACAATGTTATGACTTCATATAAATAATATTAAATAAAGAAAACGTTTGGCGCAGTATAGCCTTCAAGGGTTCTTGTGCCATTAAAATTAAATAAACCAAACAAGTTTGAATAATCTCTAGTGTTTGCTTGTGTTCTTGTGTCTGGTTCAAAATTCATTTAGCAGGCTAATTAATTTCGAAAAAATGAACATGTTGCAATTACTACATTTAAATATTGAATTCTTATCAGAAAGATTACCATTGAATAAACATTATATCATTATTAATAAATATGATTTCAAAGCTTCAAAAAATTATTTCGTAAATGTTTCACAACTCTGTTCCATTCTTGTTTATTTTTATTTATTTTTATTTTTTGAGTATTGAAAAGGTTTTTTTATTTTAAAAACTATCCCTGGTTATCTTATTCTAAATTTGAAATAATTAAATTCATCATCCCAAATGCAAATTAATAGTATAGTACGTCACTAATTCTGTTGGTGTTTAACTGTAATTCAGAATAAATCAATTATTTATTTCTGGATACATGATTTGATAACTGATAATAATAGTAACATGTTATGTTTTATAAAGAATCTTGTGGATTAATTGGATTTTGAGTTTCTTTAAACTTGCTTTTGCGAGGTTCGATTGCACTTATATTACATGCGAATACAATCCATAAGTTATGGTTATTAAATGTTGATTGCAATCATTATTTTATTTAGTCAGTTTTTAAATGAGCTAATTTGAATCTTCATACATTTAGTGTCTGATTCACGCCTTCCCATCTTTGCACTTTCATATGAAACTGGGTTCACCCAGGGTATATTATTAAGAGAATCTCATGTATGTTGAAACAATTGGAGAGGATTTATTATGATACTTTAATGAGTCGTGCTATTTAATTCTAAGTTACAAACGCAAATATTAATAATCAAAGTTAGCCAACCATTGTTTCGGTCACTCGTCTGGTATGTGCCAATTCTATATATTAGCTACCAGTTTGTTGTGCTCTCTTGGCTCCCTTAAGACGTTTTCCACCTCCAGCTCAATTACTTTCCTATTCCGGGCTGATGAGTGCTAAAAGCAGGAACCTACAGTCCTCAGAAGAAAATGACTGAGCTGGCGGTGTATTTTAAGTAATTCTTCCCTGGCTGTAAGGCAAAAATTAACTGAATTTTTTTTTAATGGCATGGACACTTTGCGGCACCCTTCGCCTCTTTTTACGGTACCCCTGGGTGCCGCGGCACCCTGTTTTAGACTGAAAAAAAAAGCTTTATTACTGGCTAAGTTTTAATTTCTCATATGATGAGTATTATATTCAACTACGTAGCCTTTTCAAAATGTTACTTCATAGAATTTAAATTAAAAACAAGTGCTGTACACTTTCGGCTCTTTGTACTATGGTTATTTTGTCTTCTCTGTTGTAGGTTCAAATGTCGGACGACATGAAAATTTCTAAGGCCGAGTGCTCATGTCCAAGGGGGCAGGGTTTATGCCACTATATGGCAGCTCTACTAATTTACGGCCATCACAACATGTCCGTGACGGATGTCCATTATGGATGGCTGCAGACCGGTCCTAAGGATACACGAAAAACCCGGACAGTCTTATCTTTATTTCCGCATGCTGGGTCTTCGCTTCACTTAAGCGAGGAAGAAAAGATGACTACTATCAGTGAGGTAAGCAGTGAGTTGGCCCGCTGTGAGGAAGTTGTGGGATTCAGCTGGCTGTTAATGATGAATCACCGGTAGAGGAATCTGGTATTATTGGGATAAAAATGGAGCAACTGATATTTTCTGAGGAATATGATTCCAGTGATAATAAATTCGGATTTTTAGAGAATTCTTGCTCATTACCCGTAGACCTTATTCCTGTGATTGCGGAAGAAACAATTGGCCAAGTCACAAATTGCAAATTGGCTGCCTACCGCTGTTATTGATTAACAGCCAGCAATTTTGGTTTCATTTTGGCGGCCATGAACAGAAATAGGTTCCCACCCACACTATTTAAGAGACTGCTGAGTTTGTATAATCTACATGGTGTAAAATCAGTGGAACGTGGTTCCCAAAAAAGCACACTGTATTGCAAGTGATGGAACAGCATCTAAATAGTAAAATTTGCAAAACAGGTCTCTGGCTGCACCCATGTGGCTATCTAGGTGCCAGCCCAGACGGCATAGCTACAGATTACGCTGGTGTGTCCTACCTTGTCGAGGTGAAATGCCCCTACAAATATCGAGACTGTATGCCATCTGAGGAATTAAAAACGAATAAAACGAATTTTATCCATTTCGATAAAGCTAATACATTGAAGGTAAATCATAATCATGAATATTACCACCAAGTTCAAGGGGAACTATATTTCACCAATTTAGACTCCTGTATTGTGGGAGTGTAGACCCCTAAGGATTGTGTTCTTGTACAAATTCTTAAGGATGTTGAATGGGAACCAAATATTGAAAAGTTGAAACATTTTTATGTTGATACATTTGTACCATGGGTTCTGGAAAATCCCATGTAAATGAAGCTTCTTTTGTACATGGGATTTTCCCATTGTATCCCATGTCAGGAAATTTTGTTCGTCACTATTTGGAGTCGACTAGTGATTATGCACAGTGCAACTACCATACCGGGAGGCTGAAGAAAATGGCGATTTCGTTTGGTATTTCAGTCGGGAATTGCGATCCCATGTTCTGTACGTGACCACTTATCATTCAGATAGAACAGAGGCGGGGCAGGAGGTGTTCCTGCAGTTAATAGGTAGGATTGAACCAGATGTAGAGCTGACTATCCGGAACAGGAGGCTCCTTACCCGTAATGGAGACATCAATGGTTTAGGTAGAGATATATACGGAGATGCCATGCCTGTTGTAACTCACGCTGCACAAGCAACCCCCATCCCTGTTCTTTACGTGACTGATGTTCGCAGGGCGGCCATAATAGCAGGAGTAACCCAGGGTATGCTTGCCAACCTTATAGGTACCGCTGAAGTAATCACTGGATGATTTCTGTCGTTTGGCCAGCTTGTCGACCCCAACCTCGTACAAGTTCTGGCCACTCAGCACCCGGGTCTGGTTATTCATATTGCTGAAGATCGGTTCTTGCAAAATCTGCAATGCAACCAGGTAGTAGATGATAACACTCCCATGATTGATGAAAATATTTTTTAGGTCCTTGAATTGGTGGTTCTTGGGATATGCGGCAAAGCAGCAGATACCAGTAAAATACAAGAGACCTTTCAGAAGAGAGCAAGTACCTTTTCTGAGATTCTAGGCGCGACCAAACCTGCCGGTGTTATGTTTCAAACAGCTGTGTACACGGCTATAAAAAGTACCTTTGAAGCCTTGGCTATGACCGGGACCACCGTAACAAAAATGCGCGCTTTCTTCGGTCCTTCCGAGCCTGGAACAACTGAGAAAAACCTAGGTGGCGCTACAGTCTAAGCGATTGAGATTCAAATCAACAATGCAATGTTTTGCTTTACGTTTTCCAACGACCGTTACTGAAAATGTTTGACCTTTCACCTTTCTGTAAGCAATGAATTGATGATTAACTGAAATAAAGGTAAGTGATCTGAAATGTTACTTCAAAAGATTTAGTAACCTTTATTAAGGTTATGTTTTAATGTTTGCGTAAGACAGTTGTTTCACACTTCTTACAGGTTGAATTTGTTGTTAGTCTCTCTATTGCTTTTTTAAAGGAATCCTTCCGATCTTTTAAATTCAGCTTTGCACTTGCATTAAAGATTAGTAAAAACGTTCAGATTATCATTTTTATTAAGTTAAAAAATCTGTGCAACGATTTAAAAGGAAAGTTAAGAATTCGATTGCTGAATCTCAGACAGCATATTGCAAGTTATAGTGTCTTCAATTTACAATGTAGTGCTATACCTACAACATCAAATATCTTGAAGTTTTACATGAATAACTTTAATGTTAATTACTTTCTAAAATGCCATCTTTCTAGAATGGATAAACAAGTGAATAAAAGTAATTTCATAAGTTTAAAATATTGAATTGGTATTTTGGAAGTAAAAATGTTATACCAATCCAAATATCAACTGAATATTCGGTGCATCTGCAATTGATTATCAATGTTTAATGAATATTTAGAAAAAAATATTTTTTTAAACTTTAGCTGCACATTTGGTTTAAATTATAGGAGAATGAATTTAAAGTGCTAAATTTTTCTCTTATTTCCTTAGTAAAATATTCAATTATTTAGTTTATTTATTTTGGTTATATGCATGAGTATATAACGTTTTCTATGTTTTTCTCTTTTTAACCTACTATTTTTACTTTTTGAACTAATGCTGGTTATTTTACAATAATAATTGTTCTGATAAGTACTGTGTTATAGAGAAAGAGATATGAGAACCTTTCCTGTGTCTTTCAAAAGGAAGTCTTAACTCTAAATTTGACCTATCTATTGAATTTATAAATATGCTTTAGTATATATATTCTTGAAAAACCATTCAACTCAATCTTACTTAGTTGGGATTTGTTTTCAGTGCAAAATAATTGTACACAGAAATATTTTTATCTTAAGACCTATCAAAAAATGACATCATTTTCAGCCTTTCTTTGTTTTTGTTTTTTAATTTTATATTACATATTTTAATGAAATTAAGAGTTGCCACTAAAAGGCTCGAAAACGTATCGATATTATCTTAAACGTTTGATGGAATGTATATTGATTTTTAAATTACAAGATAATAATGATAACAATAAAAAAAATACCTTGTCTATTTATTGGTAAACACATTTTCATAGTATTGTCATGTATAATATGCAATTAATAATTTGTTTCTGTTGAAAAATATTTTTTTTTTTTTGGATAATCAGGCTTTTAGCAACGCTTTCAAGAAAATTTATTTTGAAGATTTTCACCATTTTACTTTTTGTTGAGAAAATATTTTGCTTCAAAATTATTTGTTGTTATTTTTTTCTTTTTACTTTAATCTGTGGAAAAGAGTTCATGGGTAAACACATTTTAAGAAAATTTAATTTGCTTTTTCAATGAAAAAAAGCTTGCAATCGAGTCTGTCAGCGAACGAAGCAAAACGTTCGATCGCTTAGCGTGACTCACTCAACTGTGTTCCGGGCCCGGGTAGAAAGAACGCGCGGCGACGAATGGAGCACGCGCTTTGTCACGGTGGTCCCGGTATGACTAAACAATAACTACCTATGTCGTAACCTCAGCTGTAGTGATGAACTAGCGAGGATTAACCGGTGGTTACACACCTTAATGATATTCCTTAGCCAGTTTTTGTTTTCCCACATTTTCATGTTAATATTTCTGTGATTTTTTTTTTTTTTTTGGTATTGTTGGTTGCTGGGATCAATTCCGTGGATTCTCTTTGCGTTCAAAGTGTAGGCCATACATCAACATCTATTAGTAAAATAACAGATGGGCTCATGTCGATCTCACCAATGGAATAACCTTTCGATCAGGCTCGTGTGTTGCCTGGAATACATATGATTAAAAAAAAGAATCCACTGTCAGCAGGAAGTTTGAAATTATCAATATGTTCCCAAATATAAAAGTCTAAGCAAATTTGACAAAGTGTGTGAAGTTGGTTGCGGCGGGGGAGCGTCTTAGAGTGAAGGTCTTGTCAAAACTATAGAATCATGGAGCAACAATTATAATAGCGTTATAAGGCCTATAAAAAATGAAGACGGGGTCGGCAATGCTTTTTTCTTTCTAATGGTACGATTTTATGACAATCACAGATACAAAAGAACAACTGGATAAAGGATAAAAACAAGTGGGCAAAGATACAAAAAATAAATAAATAAATAACAGAAAAGCGCGCGGACAAAGATACAATAAACAACAAAAAAATAAAATAACAAAAGAGCAACTGTAGCAAACGTCTATGAATTCAAAAGGTCCCTAAACTCCCAGTAGCGGTTCGCAAGCGAGCGTTTGGAAAGAGTAGGGAAAATGACGAGACGGTCAGCGTCCATGATCCGTCTCAGTTCACAAGGATTGCAGAGAAGACTTGAAATAATTCGAAAACGTACGTTGTTTTGGGAGATAGTCATGGCCATTTTGTAACTGATGATATGTTACTTTTGCACGACTTTTGACTTATTCTCAGAGCGGAGTACTTATTGAACTCCTCTGTCATAGTATTTTCGATTTTATAGACAATGTTTTTGCTCCTTATTTGAATTTCTATTATGCATTAAATTGGTTACCTGGTGATATTTGTACAATACATGAAGCTGTGTTTAACTACGACGGCTCTGGGGGAGGGAGGACTGTATGAGGCAGATAAAGCGTGCGCATGGGAAACATAACGATACGTAATCAAGAAAAAGTTGCCAAGTACAAATTATAGCGTGATAACGTTAAGCATCAACTCAACGATGAGGGAATACCACAAAATTATTTAATTTGGCAAAACTGGTATTAATTTATGCAAGAGATTTAACAATGAATAGCAAAATGTTTAATCCATTGCATAAATTAAAGCATAGGGCGCATTGGCAGTGAGCGTGAAGAAAGAGCGTTGTTGAAAAAAAAAAAGGGCGCATTGTCTGATCTTGATATGAAACCAGTACAAAGTCTGTCAAATCATACCATTGATATTGTTAAATGATTTTTTACAAGTGATGAAGGACTTTGTCAGTGAAAGACAACAGCATAGAAGGAAAACAGGAGGTGTTGTTCATATTCCTGCGGGAGATTGGACTTTTATCTCCAATTTAGTTTTTGTTCTTTTGTCCTTGTGCTGTTATAAATGTTTTCATGCTGCTCAAAATTATTTTTCCATCTACTCTTTTGGCTTATTTTTCAAAATTTAAAACTTTTCTTATGTACTTTCTTCCGTTATTTTTTTTACAAATTCTTGAAGTTTTAACTTTTAATCACTAAACAATCTCTCTTCTTTGGCTCCTTCTTCGAATTTAAGCAATCGTATGGCGCAGTATATCCTCTTCAGGCTCTTGTGCAACAAAAAAACCTAATTATAACCAACCAATCAAAAAGGTTGATACTTAGTAATTTAAAAGAAGCGGTTAGTTTTCAAAGAAAATTTTCCAACTTCACAAAAGTGGAAATTTTAAGTTTTCAGAACTTAGGCCTAAAAATTGTGTACTATCAGGCCATAGTGTAACAACCTCAGTCTGTGTGTGCACCATTCATCAGAATGTGAAGCTTATGTTTGAAAATGCAAGAATGAGTTCAATGACAGATGGCAAAATGAAAACAAATAAGGACTGCCTGCAAATGATTGTTCGCAGCCCCACCATCTACTGATTGCTTCTTTTCTAATTGTGTTTCATGTCCAGGTACCAAACGGATTAGAGGAGAGTGGAAGAAAGCTGGAAAAAGCATATGAAGACAATGCAATTGAGACTGTCACATACAGACAGTGCATCTCTATGGACCGATGTAACTTGGAAACAATTCAAAACCCGGTTTGTAAATTCATTGAAGTATTTTCAGAATAATTTCCTATCTTACTTCGTCATCACTTCACAGCAAAAGAACGAAGTGCACTTCTCAGACATATTAAAGCAAATCTTCTGGAATGTAAAGTGGCTGTCATTTGTGACTTTTCTGAGAATTATTCGATCATTTTGCAAGATGAGGCTCAATCATATCATTGGTCAAACAGTCAGGCAACCATTCACCCTTTTGTGGAGTATTTTAGAGAGAAAGAAGTCAAATATGTAAATTCTATAACAATATCAGATTGCCTCATCCACAACACTACAGCCGTCTACCTGTTTCAAAAAAAGTTAATGGAATATCTCACTTGCAAGTTTCAAAGACCTCCCAAAAAATTCCATTTTTCGGACGGCTCTGTGGACCTTAAGTAAAGATCAGTTTGAGGGAATGATTGAACTCATCAGTACTCAGCATACACCTGATTTTACGAGAGAAAAAAAAGGATAAATGTTTTACAACCACTTAAAACAGAAGTAAAGCAGAGTAAGTGAAACGTTTCCTCTACATTTTAGTGTGTCATTTAGTTTGATCAATAGTCTATGAACATTTAATAAATAAAAATGTTTTGTTTTATACGGAGATACTACTTAGGCTCCTACGCCTAAACACCCCTATCTAACCAAACATATAGAGCTATTCTTAAATTACTTAAAGGCCAATTTGGGAACAAAAATGTAGGAGGACAAGAGGAACTTTTTCTCTTCATGCTCAAAGCTATTACTTCTCATCAGTGGAACGTAAATATATGATGTTACAGTGATCAGAAACGGTAATCTAGGAATAATGTTTTACATGTGTAAATCACCAGCACCTAGAATTAAGTGTTCAATTGTTATGAAGAGGATTTGCAATTGTCTGCATATTATGGATACCATGAGATAAAACTGTTGGGATCACAATCTATTCTTTTGAAGGTAAGTTGCATGTCAGAGATAAAATAACTTCTTCCTTGTTTAAAATGAATATGGTTCAATCATCACTTTTATTTTATCTCCAGTAGAAAAACTAGGAAATATTTATAGTGCAGATCATGAATACAAAACCCTTTTACCTCAAGTTGTACCAATTTACTTTTGATCACAAACAAAAATAAGGTATACTGCAGGTTTTATGGTACTCTGTTGTTTAAAATGAAATCTATATCTCCTCATGCACACAAGTTTTTAAGACATTGATGAGACAGATAAGGCTTACACTCTGAGCAGTAGTGAAGATGACGAGGACTCCGAAGATTCAGATGATGAGGAGGGGGAGGTGATGAACACATAGGAGAAAGTGCTCTTAGAGATATGGACCAAAAAGACTCAGGCGACGTCCATACTCAAGCAGCTAACAAAATTCTAGTCATAAAGTTAAGTTCGATTAAGTATAGTTAGTTGAAGTTCTAAAAGCTAGTTAAAGTTTGATTAAGACTTAATGGAACAAGAGACTTGGGAATTCAGATCCAAATGCTAGAATTTCGTCAACCCCAATGAAGGATCTGTAGGAGCTTACCTGAAACAAACTTATGATCACTCTTTCAAGGGGTGACGATAGAACTAAGATAGTTTAAAATGACTACTCATTGTACATTGCGCATTCTAATAACTTAATTTTACTTCACCCCAAAACAATTGCTTAACTTTGTTCCAAGTTTAATACAAACCCAGTCAAAGAGCCAATAGATTCAAATTTCTTAGGTTATATTAAGAACAAATTTCTTTATTTATCTTCTGACGATATTGCATTAACTTTGATATAGAAAGTAGTTTGATTTCAAAGGGGAAATAATGTTGGATCAGCTCCCGATTCTATTGAGGCAGCTACCTCTGCTTATGTGATTATGCTCAATAGCTTATTTTCTTGTTACAAGACGTAATACATATCTTACCAGTGGAATCTTAAACAGCCGGTAAATTGCATCAATTAAGACGTACCATTGGGCATTTGATTAAGTCCAAAACAAATTGTTAAAAAATATACTCCCAAATCTATTTTCTTTCTTTTGCGATTTTTAGTGCAGGGCGTAAGAAAGACAATACGCCAATAATTTATCTTGACTAGTTTCAAGTTTTTTCGTAGATACTGAATACTTCTGATTTGCATGTAATGCACAAAATGAATTGCATTAAAATGCAATTAATTTGCAAATGTTTGCAAAATTAAATTAAATTCATGTGATTTGCAATAAAATAGTTGACTTGTCACTCGATATAACATGACGTAAGTAGTACTTGCAGTATACGTTGGAATTTCAATTTTGGCATTACGATAATTATAACAAGAAAGTTTGAGTCATTTAATAAAAGAATGAATATGACATTTGCGTAAAATTGATTCGCACTACAAAACGAAAAGAATCAAACAATTCATTTGTTAAACAGTGACAAATCAAATGAAATTAATAATTTTTCCTTGTACAAATTGTTAATTGCACAACGTTTAATGTATTCAAACTTTTTTTCTTTCATTTTTTTAGATTGTGAAATGAGCCAATGAAAAATAATGCAGATCTGGGGCTGAGTTCAAAAAAAGAGCTGAACTAAAATCAGAGCAGACCAAAACATAGTGATGTCTTAAAAAATTGGCTGTCACAAGATAGAAGTGCGAAATTGAAAAAAGATGACAATTCATTTTTATAGACTAATAAATAGTAGTACCTCACCTGTAGGAGGGAAACTAGGGAGACTTGACCCAATTTTAGGGTTTTTTTTTTTTTTTTTGTGAAATAATTACAACGAAATATAAATATCTTGCTTTTTTGCACAACATTATGGCTAAAATTAACAGCCTAAGTCTAATAAGAAATAGTACAAAGAAATTATATTCCTAGTCTGCATATGAGCCAAGTGCCCCTTGATCTGCAAAGACTTGATCCAATACTTAGTGAGACATGACCCACCTTCATGAGTGCAAAATTCATAGATACTGAAGACAAAAACGCAGGTCTGATGGTGTTTTTTTGCTTTAATATGTTAAGTGATACTTGAAGTGGATGAACAAATTTTCACTCTTTAGGTGAAGTGTTACATATTTTGTTTAAATTAATTTTGCTCCACATCAGCAGAAAAGCAGATGTCTAATTCAAAACGTAATCACGTAATCAGCTCAGACCTAAACAATATTTCAGTAATTATAATGAGTAACAAATCATTAGGCTTGAAGATTATTAGTATTTTAGTTATTTTTTATCAAATAAAAACTACTTATTAAACCAAAATATTTTAGTTATTCATAAAATTAAAAAAGAAAATCAGGCCTTCATATTCACAATATTAGAGTTATTGCATAAATAAAATCATTAGGCCTAAATCACAATATTTTAGCTATTCATAACAAAAACATCAAATTATTCTTAGGGTCAAGTCTTCCTAGTTAGCTTGAGTCATCGCTCCTCAGGTAGCTCTCTTTTGTTTACCTTAATTTTTTAGCAACTTAGATTAAAATTACATAAAACAGCTGCATATCAATATATAGCTAAAAAGTGACTAAAACATGAACAACTTTAAAATTCATTTCCCTCAAAAATGGATACTAAAATTCAACAAATAACAAAATCTTCACACTTTACTTGAAAGGTAAAGTATCATTTACCACTGAATTTCTTGTAAACCACTAATAGTGAAATGGTTTCTCCCTGCAAAATACTGTTGTGTGATTGATCAAACGTGTAAAATTTTCCCTAAATATCCTTTTAATGAAAAAAAATCCCCATGGGCCAAGTCTTCCTATGAGTCAAACCTCCCTAATTTTTCCTACTCTTCCTCCTGCACCTGAACCAGTCTGAGCCAGATTGAAGTATTCAATTTGAAAAGAACCTGGTCATTCTCGGATGTGAAAAGTTCTTCCACAAGTAAAGATCAACATAAAACTGGAAAAAAACTTGCAAATGTGGAACATTTTGTTTTGACCCTAATACAGCAAAATGGACTTGCATGATTACGGATCCAATAATGGTTAGGTCCAAAATAAAGATGCAGATGTTTTGCAAACAAAGAAGCTGTATGGGTCAACGTTTTTAGTCTTTACCCATTTGTAACATTAACAAGAAGTTGGCCAACTGAGAGAAACAAAACAGAACATGATTGGTGCACCCTGACTGTAAATGTGCAGTCGTTTGTGGCCTTGCCATCTTTTCAGTTCAGAAACACCAGCATCTTCTGTGAAAGATTTAGTGACTGGAAAAATACATCCTCCACAATAAAGACATCCTACAATGAGAGTTAGTAGAAGCAAACTGGTAAAGTATCAAAAATTCAGGGATGTTAATGCTTATGGGACAACTGTGCTTAGCGTACTTCTGAATAGAACACTGAAGAGTAAATTAGCTCCTTAAAATATTTTTTACATAGAATTTTATGTAACAATTGTATTAAGTGTATTTCTATATAGTGATATAAATATAAAGAAGCTCTTTGAAGTGTTTTTATTTAGAATTTTATATGATTTTGAATGAAACGTATGCTATTTTCATATTTTGACGAATGATGCCAAAATATCCTGATCTCAATGTAAATTCCATTATTGATTGTTCTGCTGAACACATGTAAAGAAAATGTTACTCTAACACAACAAAATACCCCAAGTGTATCTTTTTTACATATACAAACACTTTTGAACTAATTTCTAAGAAATTGATAATATTCTCACTGTGTAACCATTTTGAACTAGTTTCATCAACTGGCTCATGGGAGGAAAATAGTTTTTGTTGTCCAAGGAACAGAGCACCGTAGGGTAGAAGTCCGTCTTAGCTCTTTGTCCATTTTAGTCGCCTCTTACGACATGCATGAGCTACAATGGGACTATTCTTTCCCACCAGTCACCATACGGGCAATATATGTAACAACGGGCCTATGTCAATATTAATACTAGGGAGCTCTATCCCCTGCTCCCTTCACTCGCCAACTCCTGTTCAATGGCTGCGCCTTGTGACAATTGATTTTAGTGATTTTCAGTGCGGCAGAACATCCCTAGATGTTCCAGTTCCTTAAGGTTTAGAGGAATGAGACAGGGCAGAATCGCTTCCCCTGGATGCCCTACCATCTAACGGTACCAGTATTGACATGATTAGGGATTGCAATACCAGACCGAAAGTTCAATACCGATATACCGTATTTGTAAAACATACTGGTTTTTGAAATTTCTTGGAAAAAGTCTTTAAAACATATGGTTTTGTTACAACACATAATACTTTTTCATAAATAATACAATTTTTGTACAAAAGTATTGTGAACACATATAAAATGAAGGAACAAATATAATAAAAAAATAAATATTAGTAAAAACAAAATGCATTTATTGAATTATCTGAGCCAGGAACACATTTTAGCACTTCACTTTCCTACAATCGAAAATACTCTTTCTGAATTCATGCAGGTCAGATGTACTGTTAACAATGTTTGATTAACCACTTTTGTCTTCAAATGATTTGATCTCTTTCAAGTTATTTTTGGATAAATCCTTTAGTGTGTGTTGCTTTTGCATTGTGTGTATTATTATTATTTAAATTTAGAGCTAAACGTAAATTCTTTCCGAAAGCCGGATTAAAATAAAAGACGGACTTTTCCAATATTAACATAATTTTATCTTGAGCAGGAGAGGTTTGTGTTTGTTTTTTGTTCGATCTCAGGTTTAAAATTTACGATTAACTTGACTAAATTTGACCTTGTTATCTTTCAAGGATGAAGCCACATAGCAAGACAGGATAACAAACCAATACTGGTGACAACGAATTACTATTTGGTATGCTAACAAGAAAAAGTTTGTCAAAATTTAGCACAGTTGAGACAATTAGAAAAAAAAAAAACAAAAAAAAAACAAGTATTACTGCAATTGTTGGTTAGAATAAATTGTTCATGTGATCATGTGACATGCATTCAAAATTACACTTGAAATTTACTTTCACAAAGGGAAAGTGAGTGATCAGAGAAATTGAAAAAATAAAAACATGATCCATAAAAGCGCACAAAAATGATTCCTCTCACCATCTAGTAATAACTATCATTTTGCAATCTTCCGCTACTTTTGTTTAATGATATTCTATTAATTTGTGCTTTTGAAGCCAAATTTTTATATCAAAAGATTGATTTTGATTCTGCATCATGGAAAAAGATATTAAATATCTACTTATATTTTAAATGTATATAAGTTCAATTGAAACTATTTAATATTTTCAGCTAATATCAAAAATACTTGTATTTTACCTCAGCAAATACCGGTATTACGAAATTGCAAAATCAGTCATAATACAGGTATACTTTGATTCGAATCACTAGATATAATAGGACATTGCCAGTCCGTAGATAGGATTACAGACATATAGGGTTACACACACCGATGTCCACAGGTTTTAATAGTATAGCCAGCATACTTCATGATTATATCACTAACCATAAAAACTTTAAACATAAAAAAGACAAATACAATTCAGAAGATTCAATACTACACAGGATTAATTCTCATTTACCAAAATGAAAATTAATGAATTTAAAAGAAAAAAAAAGCAGTAAGATGTGACTAAATTAAAAAAAAACTTCAATACCTTTCTTAAATTGTGCAATATCAATTATTTTGTCTAAGGAATGTCTAAAATATTTTGTAAAATTCGTCATAAAAAGCAAATTTACCTATAAAAACAGTTGACAGCCTTGATGCAAGAACCAGTTAGGTCCATCTTTTTTTTTTTTTTTTTTGTAATTCATTTTTGCGCGTGGAACATAAGAAATCAAATAACTAAAAACAAATTTGAAGCAACCTACGATTCACTTTCACAACATCAATAGGATTGCCAAAGCTTGCTCTTGTCAAAGTTTTGAACATTAGTCGTTGTAACTTGCAAAAAAGCATGCCTTAATGACCCTTTTAATGTCCATCATGGGTGGACATTTTGACTTTATGCTTGCTAATATTGCTAATACAGATTCACAGGGATATGTGGGGGGAAATGCTATAAAATCTTTAAAAGTGGTGATAATGTGGAAAATATTTACATTTGATCTCGAATCTGAATAAATTCCAGTTTGTTTTACTTCCATATTTTATTTTAGAAAACATTTTTGACTCCTTGACATTCTCTGGCACTCTCCTAGGTGAATGCATCCAACCATCTTGAAAACCCCTATAGTACATCATCAGCCCCCCCCCCCCTCATTTGTGCACAAATGCAAACAATTAGTTTTCAAATATAATTATGTAACATTTACAATCAAAGAGAACAGCCAAAACTAGAAAAAACTGCTTTATGAAAAAATGTAAAAATGTACAAATGTTGAAATTCATACAATATAAGTTATTGATTACATTCATAAAACTCATCTACATGGTATATTTACATCAGATTCAAATAATATGAAACTGCAAATCCAAGTGAGAACAAATATAATTCAACCTGAAACAGAAATTTAATTGAATGAAATGAAAAGATGAATTATCTCATAAAAAAAGAACTAAACATAAGTAAAATTAAACTTTAAAAGAACAAAGGGATACCCGGAAATAACCAACGTTGTTTAGCACAAATAAACAGATTACAGAATACACCTGTTTCGGGGTTTCAAGGAACCGCTTTTTTAATTCAAAGGTGTGAGCTTCTAGATGTAAAGACACCCAGTAAAAGCAATGAATCTGTAATCTGTTTATTTGTGCCAAACAACATTGGATATTTTCTGTTATTCATCGGAACAAAGCAATTTATTTATTGCTTAACAAAGGGATAATTCCAAAATTTTGTAAGAAGCCCAGTTTTTGAAAAACATTAGTAAAAACCCGGGCTGTAGAGACAGAGTCAAAGAGTCTGAGTTGGACAGATTTTTAAGAAAAGGAGTCGGAGTCGAAGGTTCAAAAGTCCAAGAGTCTGAGTTTGTCATTGACCCTCAAAGTCCGCAACTGTGCCAGTGCTTGTGGAGTCGGAATAGGACTGATTTTGGGGTACAGGATCCAAAAGAATAGCTTAGATACATATCAATATACAAGTTCGAACAATTTAGTACAACAAAACAAGGTTCAAAGTTCAGATTGATTTAGACCAGGTATAAAATTTTCCCTGTCAACACCTAGAACAAAAAGTGTGCTGATATAAGCGCAATTAATTTTATGCCTACTATAAGTGTTCTTGGACTTAAGTTTTTTTTTTCTGGTCATTTAAATATTCTAGCATTGAAATTCATATACACTATGCATCACTTCAATGGTACATAATCTATCTCAATGAATCTTAATCAAGCTAATTAGGTAGTAAATGAAGTTTTGGTTGAAATATGCTTTCTGGACTATTTAAGGGGATAAAACTATTTGGAGACACAAAAATACCGACTTTACTGACCAAAATGTATAAAATACTGACCAATACAGACTTAATACTGACCACATACTGATTAAAATTTAAAAACTTAAACTTTGGCGTAACAAAAAAGAGTATCATACTTAGTAAAATAGATGCTAGCTTTATTTGTAATGTGCAGCAACATGATGTAAAGCTTATTTGGTACAAAGTATGACTGAAAGTTGCGACTTTATCATTTGCTGAATAATGAATAAAACTTTTTTGAAACTAGGAAAATAAATTAAAAGATCTTGTAACTGGTCAAAATATTATTAAATGATTAAGAGCACAGTGCTTCATTCACAATTTTCTTTCAGAACTCACTGGAAAACACAACTTTAAGAAAAATCCTGATATCAGGAAATACAAAGTGAAAAAAAATCTATAAATTGTACAAGGCATGTTTTTAAAGTAAGGTTGTTTTGAAATTGAAAAAAAAAACAAGTACAAATAGAGCAAAGAAATTTATTGCACAAAAATCTACCACCGTAACGATATATTTCGACATTACTCCCGTGATTTTCCAAGCATTTGTCATAGCGTGGTACAGGTTTTTGTAGACATATTCGTAGAAAATGGCCACCTGTATAGTCAACCATGAGGACTCTTACAGGGCTTTGGTTGGGATGTTTTTGAACATTGTCGGACTATCCCGACCTCGCTCGCAGCAACTTTCATTTGTTTCGGAATCTAAAGTCTTTCCTAGGTGGTGTGTGGCACAACAGCAATAATGAGCTCAGAGAACATGTTACCTCATGGTTGACAACACAAGCGGCCATTCTGTACCAGTAGGTCTACAAAAACTTGCACCACACTATGACAAATATTTGGAAAATCACGGGAATAATGTCGAAATATAGCGTAAAGGAGGTAGATTTTTCTGCAATAAATTTCTTTGCGCTATCTGTACTCATTCTTTTTTCATTTCAAAACGGACCTTACTTAAAAAATACCCCTGGTTCATTTAGCCCTGTTAACTTTTAGTTTAAAAAACATTTTAGCAAAACCCAGAATACATTTAGAAGATTGTTTTTTATTTAAACTAGTCAGCAAATATTTTTTGTGTACAGAAACTAAGGTCACTTATACAGCAAGAACTTATGACGAAAGTTAAAGGCAGCAAATCAAGATAACAATTTAAACATTAATTTTTTCTTATCTCAAAATTTTACTCAAATGCATACCGTATTGCTCTAATATTATCTTCATCTTATTTTACACTTTGGACAAAAAAAAGTAAAGTTTCTCTAAGAGATTTTTCAATGATTATAAAATGTATTATAAGAATGTAAAGCATAAAAAATTGGTTGTATAAATTTAAATATTAAACATCCAGGCAATGCTTTTCTGCAGTGAAAATAGAATAGAGTTTAGTAAATATGCAAATAAATTGGAAAATACTAGTTTGTTTTCACAGAAGTTAGTATATAATGTGTTCTTGTGAGAATTTATCACATGCAATACATTTTAAAATATTGTGGGCATGAGCAATAGACTGTAGTGTATAAAAAAATACAGTAGTTTATCTATGATACTTGAGCTATACTTTTGTTAAATATGTAATGCAATTTATTTTATTATTTTCAAAGATTATTCATGCATTTATATACTTGATAAAAGAGAAAGTATTAAGGGGTAAAACTGCTTGCAGAGTCAAAAATTTTAGTGACCAAAATTTATTAAACACTAACTAAATACTAACAAACATTTTAAAATACTGCCGAGCCCCCCAAGTAATTCAAATAAATACTTAACTTACTTTTAGTGAAAATATTACACGATGTAACAGCTTTGCATTATACCTTTATGTAATTGCAGTATTATCAATATCGACTATATTTTAATGCAAAAGAAAAACTTCTTTCGAAAAAATATATCAGAGGGGTAACTTGCAAATAATATAAAACAGATGTCATAATTATGTGCCCATTGAAAAGGATTACAATGAACTTGGAAGAAAAGCATAAAAATTTTGAGCTAATAAACCGTTGCATTAACTAGGATAAAATACTACAAAATTCACTTATTTCATGAAATCTAAATATATAAAGGTGACGGTGTTTCTTTCTTTGTTTCTTTGTATCCGATGACTAGAAAACCCCATAGCACCTACAGCCCTGAAACTTGGCCCAAAATTCGAACGTACTCCAGAGGTCTGCACCTCGACGCCCGAATTCTAAATTTCGAATTAGTTTTTTTTCTAATTAATTAAGCTAAAAATTCACATGCTTCGCCAAACTGGTAGTTGAAAAAATCCCCCACATCCTAACATTATATATCGTTTGAAAGGTTTTTTTTTTTTCTTTTCTGAACAACGGAGTGTTTGTTCCATTTCTCTCACTTAATTAGAACCGGAGATATAAGCGATTCTAATTGAGCCAGTTTTCAAGGCTTCTTTTTGGAGAAATTGCTATAACACTAGGTCCACTTTGCAGACAATTTTCAATTATAACATTAGGTCTATTTTCCAGACAATTTTTCAATTATTTTCTTTTTAAACATTTTGGAGGAAGTTGCCTTAGTTGCTTATGGATATTTTACTTTTGTTACTTTATTTTAAATTCATTGTGGTATGTTAACTGATTTTCTTTTTAATTAGAAAGTCGCTTGGCGAGTTTGGCAATGAATTATGCAGTTTCTTACATTTGAAAGCTACTGCAAATGTAATTTTGATGTAATTTGTTTTTCTTTAATTCAACGGATTTTCTTCAAATTTTTAGCACAGGCATCGCTGTGCGGGTACTGCTAGTATGTGATAAATTTCAAATTTTATTTGAACATAATTTCATTCTTTTTTAAAACCATATTTCGCGAGGTTTGAATTTTCGCAATTATGACGAGTTCTGGAAAATTACGAAAATGAATGCCTTGCGAGAATAAGTGCTTTTAGAGTACCCAAAATCATCACATAAATGTTATCCTGAATTATTTTTGATCTAATGAACTAGTTTTCATGAGCTGAATATCTAACTTCATGGTTTCGAAAAGAGCCTTTTGAGTATGCTATTTAAATAGCTCTATTCGCGAATTAATTCACCTTGAAAGTGCTTATCCTAAACTTTTTTTTTTCGGGTCCCTAACAGCCAAAATATGGCTAGGTGGGTATGGGGGGCAAGGGCATATAGAGGAGCCGAGGCACCCCATACCAAATCAAAAAATAAAATAAATACTGGAAGTTATTATTTGGTTTTCGTTTGCTCCACAAATAATTTGCAAACTAAAAAAAAACAAATAAATAAATAATGACAGCGATAACAATAATTATAATACGTTAGATCAGAATTTTGTGAACTTGGTGCCGCAGGAAGAGGTGAGAGGAGCCGCGAAGTGTCCACGGAAACAATAATTATAAAGAATAATTAACTAGGGTGCCGTGAGAAAATTATTCTTCAAAGGATGCCAAAAGGGGTTAAAGTTTGGAGCCCCCGCCTTAGAGGTTACCATTGGTGTTCAGAAGGGATCAGGGGATTCGTGCCCCTTACTCAAGAAAATATCGTGTCTTAGAAAAGCGAAGTTATTTTAACAAAAAGAAAGCGTTGGGGAAAAAAATCTCAATTCTTTCAAAAAGAAATCTTTAAATTAAAAATTTTTACAGATGCGGATTATTGCTTAGCAAATTAAGTCCTCCTCTCTTTCTTTCACAGCCCCTCCCCCCTTTTTTCCCTGGTCACTCTGAAAAAAATGGTCTTCAAAATATTTCTTTCTTTAACTCTCGTCCCCTGCAAGAAATTAAAAATAAGTTTTAGTTTTTCGGTTGGAGTATTAATGGAAATTTATGTCCTAAAAACGCATTTATTTAGGCGTTTTCCGGACATTTCTGAGGGATGGTTCCCCAACCAACATTCTTTCACTGAGTTAAGAACCGAAAATAGTCTGAAATCGTGCCTTTAATATTTCAATTTTGAAAAATTTCAAAGGAATATCTCTAACCGCTCCAAACAATACTCCAAAGATAACCTGATATTGTGTTTCACCTTTCAGGATAGCTCCTAAAACTCCTTTTTTGGTTGTGCCGCTAAGCGTGACAGTATGAAATCCTTTTCCCACTTCGAAAAAAAAGACAAAACTAGGGCACTGTTGCCCCCTTCCTCACTAAAACAAATTCAAATTTCAAAAAAAAAAGTGGGAGGGAAGCTAATCCTTGTTATATGGGCCCCTCCAGGGGGAAAAAAACAAATGTGCACCACGGGGGGGGGGGGACCACAATTAGGAAACTGAGGTGGTCCGTATGAAAGCACACAGAAAGCACTGGCTGCCATGAGACAAGGCTCATAAAATCAGCTATATTGTGACACCATATTATTGAAAACAGATTAATATATAGTAGGGGAATGTGGGGCAAAGTGAAATGATAAAATATTTACTCTGCTTTTAGCGCCACCTATCGAGTAGTATTTTAACTATGTTGTAACACGTATAGTCTACTCCAGTCAAGAAAAAATTATATCTGAAAATCACAGAATATGATAATACAAACAATTTTCAAAATTTTATACTCTTATTGAAATATTTTGTTGCAAGTCGAAAATTATTTTTGGCATTATCAAAGGATAAAGTTCTTGTAATTAACATTTGAAACATTTAGACCTTTAAATAGTCGGTGCAGTTAATATTACGCATAATTTATTTAGTTTAGATTAAGCTTACTTGTATCTTTAATATTTTGTACAATTACATGCAGGGCAAATTGGATGGAGCAAAGTGAAATAGATAATGTCATTAAATTATTCAATCACTTACTAAATCTCTTACTTGTTTATTTCTTTGTTTATTCATTCAGTTATTGTCTTGTCCACTCACTCTTTAACTCACTCCTTTATTTGTCCTCATGCATTAATTAATTTATTTAATAATTTTTCTTTTTCAGTAACATTTCATTTATTTTCAACCTTTTATTTACTGATTCATTTGATCAAAAATATTTTTTATAAGCAAATATCGGCTTTTCCCCTTACTTTTGATGTAACATAACACTTATCAGTTCAATCGTGACTTTATCCTTATCAAATAGTCTAACTGATGATAAAGCGCTATCAACTAGCAGTTTTTTGTCACCAGGTAACAGTGGTACCGATGGGTATGACAGAAGAGATAAAAACGTGGTTCGCCTTATTAGTATTCCTGTCACCAGGTTTGGGTGGAGGATATGATCCATCGCTGCATATGCTGCTCATTTGCATGAACTGTGAGCAGGAGGGAGCGAAAAATAGAAAATAACGAATTACACTGTGTGAATAAATAAATAAAGAAGTGCGGGGTGATGGGAGAAAACAGTGGTTATATTTGGATCAGAAGGAAGGTCGTTTTACATAAGAATCAGAAAGAATGGTGTTCCCCTAATACATTTAAAAAAATATCGAAAACGCTATATTTTTTTATACTAGGGTCTGTTTTACTTTTTTTTTTTTTCATTTTTCGAGGTAAAACCAGGGTTTTGAACTCTTGTATGCCCCATGTCCAAAAAATGTTTTTCGTTATAAAAAATGTTTTAAACAGGGCATGAAAACGATACATGTTGCATTCAAGCCGCACCACAGATCTTCAATAAAGGGATACACCTCCCCCATCTTTTATCACTATATCAAGAACAGTTAGGAGGCGGCCCATGACAGTGACAGTGAAGACGATCTGTGAGCTATGGAATAGCAGCAATGTTATATTGCAAAAAACTTAATTAAATTTTTAATCTTAAATATTTGAATAAAATAATTTGATTAAAACAGTTTTTGAATATGGGGTTTATAGGAGTGAGTCCGATACTCTCAGGTTTTACACCAAAGAATTACTAAGCAGGGCTCCCAACACATTTTAGCTTCAGGAAAGGGTAAAAGAGGACCATTTTCAATCAAAAAGGGGACTAAAGAGGACCAGTTAGGATCAAAAAGAGGACCTTGGGAGGACCACTCATAGTTTAACCCAGGGAAGCACCAAAAGGCAAATTAGTTGCTTGCTGCTAAATTCGTGAAGATAATTTGTTGATTAACTATAATAATGAAATACAATTCTTTTATCACCTGCATGTGAAACTGATCTTTTTATCCATACTATTTACACAAATATTTGGATGGGGGGGGGGGCACTTAGTTCAGCACTTAAGGCAGCCTCTTTAGAACTAAATGGCATAATGATACATTTTGACTTGAATTAGTGATGCTGGTAGTCTCGCTGAAGGATAGATAAAGCAGTGCTTCATCTTTATTTAGTTTAAAATTATTTTTATGTTTTTTCTGTCTTTTAATGCTTCTTAATGTAACGTTATCATACACCAAAAAAAAAAAACGTTATTCTCTTGTTGTTTTCCCCAGTCTCTAATTTTGTTCCCATCTTCATCAGTTTCATCTAACTATTTGCTGAGAAATTTGCACCTCCTCATGACTCACACTGAAACCTAAAAAATATTGTTTTGATTTTCAACAAAGCTACAACTGAGTTTATAGTAAAATTATTTTACATTTGAATTTTAAATTTAATCTCTTATCACAGGGGGCATACCTTATAGGGAGAAAAAAATTCATGAACTTTTCAAAAGTAAAAAAAAAAATTCAAGGTACTACCCAAAATTCGCGCTATAAATAATACATGCAGATTTCATTTAATGCTAACATGTAATAGATTTAAAAAAAAAAACATGATTGCAAGGCTATGAGTGCTTTGAACTTTTATGGGGGGGGGGACTAATTCCCCCTCTTTAGCAGGCATCATGACAATGAAACGATGTACATAAATTCAACTTTAAAAAAATTTTATAATTCAACTTGGTTTTAAATACAAACACTAAGTTAAAATGGTATGCACTCAATTTTGTTTTTACATTTAATATCTCCCCTCCCTATAAAAAAAACAGTAATAACCGAAAATAAGCTAATAATAATTAAAATTAAGTTTGAAAAATTAGAAATTTGAATTTAAAAAAATTATTAATTTTTTAGTTATTTAAATAAAAATTAAAACGAGTTAATCTAATGTAGCATGTCAAAATAACTTTAAATGTCCAAAAATATAATAATATTTATCAGATACAAAACAATTGAAACCTCAGATAAGCAAACTTTCACGAACCAAGTTCAATTTTGGCATACTTCCCATAAAATAAATTTATTTATTTTCTACTAACTTAAACATAAAACATGCTAATCTTAGGTAGCACTTCGGGAAAAAAAAACATTCGATTGGGCAAAATATTTTAATCTTTTCATGATGCAAAAAGATTGAAATTTCAAACACTAAAACTCATTTTCCCGCGAAGTCTGAGTAAGTTCAATGTTGCAATGGTTTCCAAACTAATTCCTTCGTTAATTATTGAAATTAAACGAAAAATAAGCTAATCTAAAGTAGTATATGTCAAAATAACTTCCTGCTGTCAAAAACATCAAAATATTTACAAGATGCAAAAGGATTGAAATTTCACACGCGAGAAGCAGTTTTCAACGAAGTCCGAGTAAGTTATTTCCAAACGAATTCCTTCGTTACTTATTGAAATTAAACAAAAAATAAGCTAATCTAAAGTAGTATATGCCAAAATAACTTCCTGCTGTCAAAAACATCAAAATATTTACAAGATGCAAAAGGATTGAAATTTCAAACGCGAGAAGCAGTGTTCCGAGTAAGTTTTTTTCAAACTAAGTCCTTCATTAATTATTGAAGTTAAACGAAAAATAAGCCCTCATGGAAATGTTAATGGTTATTATACTCCCTTCTTGTCCAAATAAAAATTATGGCCATGAAACTGTCCAAAACTGAAAGAAAAGGGGAAGGGGGATGGAGATGGGGCGTTAAAACTAAGCCCCCCTTCCAAAACCTTACCCTTTTCCAACCTACAATAGTCTAATACCGTACGGGGCTCTAGATTGCGTAGAATGTAAAGAAAAAATAAAAATGTGTTATTCATGCGTGTGTTACTTTAAAATAATACATGTGTGTATTTTTTAATACGTTTTTTCAATTTCAAAAAAATCTGCTAACTTTCTCAAAATGTCTTTTAGCAAAAAATCTAGCATTTAAATGCTTTTTTCCCCATCGTTCAAAAATGGCTGAAAACACTAAAGGCAAACTCATTGCAAAACTTGAGTTTTTTTTTTGCTTCAAATCGACATTTCTCTCTCTCTAGCCACAATAGAAGTTTTTCTTTCCTAACTCAACGTGCCGATTCTGGAAGTCCCCTGGTCTTCCCTGGGGTGACCACGTGCGTAGTAAATAGTAAACAAATCAAAGCAACAAGGGGAAACCTCAATGCCTGAAGGTTGTCCATTATTGGGATTCCAGCTAATAAATAACATGTGAGGGGGTCCTAGATACAGTATCAATTCCTTCTCTGATTGGATGCTCGCTTGTCAATCATGTGAGCTTAGCACATGCCTTCTCGCCATGTCGAAAAAAGATCTCTAGTGAAGTGGTGGGCAACTTTCAAATTAGATCTCTATCCAGCGCCACCTGAAGGGATAAACGGCTGAATCGACCAGAATCATTTGAAAATGGGTTTTGAACCATTGGGAAAATAAGGGGACAACAACATTTACATCTACATTACAACATTTAATCTACAACATTTTTTTAACAAAAAATGTTTTTTTTCCAATGGTGGGATAGGGGGAGAGGGGGGGGGGGCGATCAGGCAGGCCAACAGACACATTTCTCCATCTCAATACCTTGCTTTCAAAATTTTTATTTTGCAATATTCATTAACTTAGTTATTTATTTGACATTTATTTCTTTTTAAGATATTTTTACAATTGAATATGCATACATTTATTCTTTAAAATATTTGTGTAAAGTTGACTAAAAAGCTAACAGCAAATTATTCTTATGAAATAGTGCAAACTTTACCAGGTTGGCCAGATTAGGTTGCAGCATTGGCAATGTCTCACATTTTTGACATTTTGTAAAGTTTATACAGAAAACAGGAAAAATACCAATGCTGATATTTTTCTTAAAATGAATCCGGCAAATTAGCAAAAAAATACTGACTTTACTGACCAAATTTTGAAAAAACTGACAAATTCTGAACAAGATGAAGAATACTGACTTTTACTGACGTGTTTTATGCCCTGCTATTTTGAAATGCAAGACTGAAAAATAATGATAATTGAATGAATAAAAAAAGAGCTACTTGGCTTTTTTTCTCCATGTAATTTTAGAAATACTTAGCTGGTCTGCCTTGTATATTTATGTACCTAATAGAAAAGCTGCATTGATTAAAAAAAAAACAAAATAAAATAAAGGAAGAATGAAAAACTACTTAGCAAACTTGAATTACTTTAAAAAAATATCAGTTTCTTCAATTATTTAAATCTGTAATTTATCAATAAAGCTTTGCTACTTACTTTGCATCAATTGATTTTACTCTCTGCAATAATATGTAAAATTCATGAAAACATTTGAGAGAAAATGATGAAGTTTTTCCAAAAAAAAAACCATTTGAAAAAAAAAACTACATGTTTTTTTTAAACTCTTTAAATTTTTTATTAATTTAATAGGTTTTAATTGGTTTAAGCCATGCTTTAAACTAAACAACCCTGTTTCCCCACTAAACTGAATTGACACTTTTTTAGAAATATACACAGGGGTACTTTTACAAAGAACTACAGTGGAATAGACATCTCAAAAGAGGGGGGGACTAGAAAATCCGAAGGATGACAAATGGGATATTTTAAGTCATTTTGTACTGTTATCTTATAGAAAGTTCTGTCAAAGCATTCAAGAAGAAATATTTTTTGTCCAAATAACTGTTCATTATTCGGGTTAGTGTCCGCTATTCAGAGTGAATTACACGGAACAACCTATATTGAAGGACTGGAATTTACAAAAATTACTTCTAATTAGAGGTGTCCCCCCTTTGGGAGTGTCCGTTAAAGGGGGTTTCATTTAATATAAATACTTCAATTCTTATTTTTATGTTAAGTAAACATACACTGAAGAAAACAAAATAATAAGATACCTTTTTGTTCATGCTGCAGAATTTGAACTGGACACAGTATCCACTGCTACCTGCAAGATAAACAAAAGGTCTTGAAAATATTTGATAACTTGGTATATCAGGGTGGAGACAAGAACTGGAAAAAAAGGTTCCCTGAATTTTCCCTGATTAAGTTCACCAAATTTCACTGATTTACGTTACGATAATGGTTTTCTTTTCTTTTCTGTGTCCTACCTGAAAAGCATTGCATATTAAATAAAATGCAATGTTTAAAACGGTTTTAAGCTGTTAATTAAAAATATATTTCGAAAAGATGCTTTTTTTTTTTTGGTAAAAATTGTACATTAAATTATTGGTAAAGAAATATTGTAGGAAATCTAAAACAAATACTTTACGTTCAGGAACCAGTTAACATAAGAATTCTAAGAAATAATTAAAACCACTATTAAAGACCTATTTAATCATGATAAAACTAAAAAATTTAAATGGAAATAATCTTGAACTGAATTTTTAAGCAGTATAATTGTTGCTGCAAGAATAACAAACAAGTGATAGTTAAAGTACGGAAGTAATGCAGTTTTACTTGCGTAAAAATTACTGCCATGTGCAGGTAAACGGCAGGTACTTGCAGAAATTAGTTTTCAAGATATTTGAAGAAATGTGTGGTGGATTCAGTACTAACAATAGAAAAAATGTTGGAATTCGACGTTTTTTTTTTCTTTGCCCCTCTTTTTCAGCGGAAACCAAATAAGAATGTATGTAATAAAGGTAAATGTACCATAGATGACAAAAATGTAAAAGAAAATGAAAAATGTTTAGTTTCTGCCCTTTACCTGTACAAGGCAGAATAGACATATTTATGTAAAACAATTTGAACTCTTTCAACAACCAGTCATACTGAGCTATTCTCTAATCAAGAACTTAGGTTTTAATGAATGATTACAGCATTTTAACTATTAAAAAATAATGAAAATATTTACTTATGTACACAACTCAATTTCAAATGATTTCATTAGTTGTCGAAAAAAAATCTTTGATTACTTTAGTAACAAACAACATTGAAATGCAGAAACAATTATTAATTTCAAAATGTGTATGGTTTTAAAATAAAAGTTTTAAAGGCTGAAAAAAAAAACCTTCCTGTAATCTGAAGTGACAGCAAATAATACCATGGCGAAAAAAACATATTTGATTTTAAGTCAAAATTCAATTTTAGCAAACTACCGTAAGCATAGGCTACTTGAGCCCAAAGGTCTAACTTGAGCCCAAAATAAAAAAATGTTTTAGCGTACTCTCTAGAGTAGCTGGACAATAAGTACTACTGGGTTTCAAGATTTTCTGATAGGTGGCAGCATTTCCTAGAGCCTGAGATAGTAGTTGCGTTTCTGGACTCGAGATTTTAGTGCACTGTTGCAGTTTGTTGTGTGTTTCAAGAGTTGGTTAATTTTTATATTTTGTTAACTTTTAGCTGTGCATCGTATATTTAAAGCTTCTGGAGCTCAAGTAAGTGTATTTTTTATTCTTTATTTGGTCCTGAAATGATTCCTTTCATAAAATAGTGCAATATTTAGTAGGACTCGACCGATGCATCGGCGCCGATGGTTCAACAATTTAGCCATCGGCATCGGCGGCCGATGCTAAAGTGCAGGAAACATTGGCCCATCGGCCTTAAAAAACATCGAAAAGCCGATGGAATTATCCGATGTTTTTGAAAAAAAAAAAGGACCTTTGTTGTTTTACTTTTTAATACGAAGTAAAGGGAGTTATAATTGTTTTCATATAAAATTGTTTACTTAAATTTCAGTATGAATTTCTATTTTAGTCACCCCTGAAAGTTTTTTTTTATACAGCATTCAGGTACCAAATAAGTTAATTGTTGCGTTGTTTCTTGCGGCTGGATGTACTTATCTCTCATAATTCATAACTCAAAAATGGTAAACTGAAATTTTCGCATGTGGGGGTGTGCGTGGGTTCCAGTTGTGAACTTCATTTTTTGTTTTCGATCGGGTGTTCTAAAAAGCCTATTTACTCATTTTTTGTGGCTATTCATTACTTATTTCAATGCTAAACTAATATAGCGTCTCATACTGACGATCATTCGGTGATATATTGCCGAATTGGAGACTATGGAAACAAATATGAGATGGCGAAACCGGTTTTGTTTCATTTTGTTAGATTCCAGTTAAAACGACAATAATTTTTAATTTTTCAATATTTGTAATATGAATCACAATAATGCAGTCTTTTCTGTATTGCTTCGGCGGAGCTACAAGTTTGAGGCCCCTCGAAATACATTTTGGGGCCCTATTTCTCTAGAACAGAAGTTGTAAAACATTTATCACAAGCATTTTTGTAACTCCTACGGTTCCCCTATGGTTATGGGGCCTCTTGCGCAATCGCAACATTTCCTATATTTTGAATCCGCCACTGCACGGCAAAACAAACTCGGGTGCAAGTTTTAAAAGGGTTTTCCTGGCTCAATGTTTATGATTATTTTGTAATCTATTTTTTCCGATTATTTTTTGTATTTCCGAGAACACTTGCGTGCCCCTCCTCCAAACCGAACAATTTCTGAAATTAAACTGTAGTTGTACTTCTGAGTTGTTTAAAACTAACACCATTTATAAAATTAGAGATTTTTTTTTTTCAAGCTTTATCTATAGTTGTCAGAAATTGATTAAAGGCGTTTTTGAATGGAAACATAATTTGGAAACCAAAGGGACTTTTGAATTTGTTCTTCGAAAGTGCTGAAGTAGATTCAGAAACTCTTCCGAGGTGTTGGTGGTAGCGGTTCTGTACTAAAAAAATTGAGGCTGAAGTTTAAAGTTGTGAGTCACTCCAAAATCAGAGGGTGACCCCCCTAACCCACCCTCGTCGTTTCAAGCACTTCTTAAATATTTAGCGATTATTTATTTTGGTCAAGAAATATCATCTTGCGTATTTCTTATACTTGTTTCACCTATATTTCGTAATGCGCCATCTTTTTTGCATCATTAGTAGTGATCGATTTTTTTTTCTGTTGTAACTATTTATATACAGGGTGTACCAAAAAGAATCATCCGATTTCAAAAAATCATAACTATTCTGTTTTTCGAGCTAAAGGCGCCAACAACGCACTGTTAGAAAGAGGAAACTCTCAAGTTTTACGTGATTTTTTCTTGTGGGGATTTATCAAGGACTCTGTATATGTGCCTCCTCTACCAACAACACCTTTGAAAATGGAAGGACATATGGAAACTTTTTCAGTTTCCCTTTCATCCAAAAAAATTTGTAATTGCATATGTTTATTACTGTTCGAAACATAGACATGCCAAATCAGATGATCCTTTTTGATACACCCTGTGTGTGTGTGTGTGTATATATATATATATAAAATAAATGAATAAGTTACTTTCGTTTTCATCATATTTTTAATAATATGTTATAGAAAAGTTTCTTAGGATTTTCTATTATGCAATTTTTTAAATTTCAGAATACTATTGTTAAATTTCAAAATTTAATTTGAACTTGTTTGTAGTGCTTCATAAAAGATTAAACAATTAAATTGTTCAATATTACGTGTGAAAACATCAGATCAAGTAGTATATGTATTCAGTTATTAACTTGATGTAAATATTGAGTTTGTTTATTGTGGCTGCGTTTCAGGAACCTCGCTCTTTTCGTGGCTATTTCTTTTTTTTTTGCAAAATTTATGTCACGGTTATAGCTTTTATGAAAAATTCAAACTTTTCCTTTAATAAATTTTAAGTAAGTATAAAAATATTCCTATTATGATTTAATATTGTAATTTATCTGTTCCCTTTTTTGTTTAATTTGATGACTAAAAAACGTCTACGTGCAATCTTTCCACTTTAACTGCATAATTTGTTGATGGTTTCATAGTTTTATTCTTTTTTTTTGAATGATTAAACAACATAATTTAATGTTTTTTAACGATGTTTAGTGTTCCTAAATCCATACATTATTACAATATTACTGAAATCTTAGTTATATGTTCAATTTTTTTAAAAAAGTCAATTGGTTATTAAACAGTCTCTTTGTTTCTCTTCCTTTATTTTTATTTTATTTATTTATTTTTGCTGTTGTTCTTTCTCTTCCATCATACAGCAGTCAAAAAAGGAGAAGCATAACTACACCCTATACAGATTGTACGTAGTACGATCCAAAAGTTCGGGGGACAAGCTGTATAAAACCTTACCCAAAATACTTCACATTACCTAAGCACATGCACCTTCAAAAGGGCACCTTGAGAGACTGTGTACTTCTGCTAGTTTTCATGTAACTCTTGGAAACACTCCTGGAAGCCATTTTTCGCTACTTTCTGTGATGCAGCTTTATCTTCTCCTGACGGAAGAAAGCGGCGTCCATGCAAGTGTTTTTTTTTTTTGCTGGGAACAGGTAAAAGTCACACGGAGCTAAACCCGACGAAACGTTATGTTATTTGTTTGTCACATCAACGTTGGCAGAAGTGCATAGTCATTCAAGGTGAGTATTTTGTAGATAGATGTACTTCGGTAATGTGAACTATTCAGGGTAAGGTTTTAAACAACTTGTCCTCGAACTTTTAGATGATACTACGTACGTATGAGTTTTCAACTTACTATTTCATAACGTTTCTGAGTGACGCAAGTTTACATGCATGAAGCCATCACAAGAGAATTTGCGATAATTAACTAAGGAGGAGTTCAAAATAGATATTTCGGTCATCCATATGTTCCAGGGTTCATGTTTACGCGCTATAGCGGGTTTTTTTACGCAAATTCGCGGGAAAGGGACGCAACTTCCGCGAAAAATAGAGTCCCAGGGACCCAGAAAACCTAAAAGATAAGAACCAGAAAAAAAATGGGAGAAAATGCTAAAGATCTATTTAGTAAATGCTTTTAAGCTTCAAAATGACCAGGAGAATCAACAGAAAGGGACTAAAATGACCCTATCGGTTTATCAGCTATTCAAACACACCCCAATTGTGGACCAGTCAATGGAATTTTAGTGATAAGACTGGAGCTTACAGTGACCTCCTGGGCAGAGTTCAGGGAGCAAGTTCACAAATAGCCCATTGTACTGTATTCTAAGAATAAGCTTTCCCTCAACTTTTATCTTGAGGAAATTCCTAAAAACAGAAATGAAGACTAAAAATGAGAGAGGCTTTCAATGCAATCTTCAGGATTAATACAAGACAATTGTACAGTAAAAATATTGCAATTTGGCATTCATGTAACCAGAATTACTTTTGAAAATCATCATTTTGCATCCCCAATAAAAAGACAGGAGAAAAAAATGGCGAACATTTTCCAGATCGCGCTAAACACAAAGAGTTCGGAACTTTACATTTTTCTTGTTAAATTGCTTATGAATACTTGAATTTTATACAAAAGCACTTTAACCTTGTTCTTTTTCTAGTAATTCATCTCTTTCTGATGGGTTATTTTTATTTGGACTTGCAAAAGTCGGGTATTAATCGATCGCGCCATTTTTGCGCACCATTTTCAAAATGGCGTGATTTTAAAAATAGAACAAAAATCAAAACAGATATTTTGAACAAGTCAAAATAAAGTCAAATATACTGATTTAAGATTGCAAATGAGCAATTTTCACACTCATATGAGAAAATGTTTCGTTTTTGCGATCGCGATTTTTGCGTTGGGTTCATTCGCTTGCGATTTATTATTATTATTATGTAATTGCCAATGATAATTGGGAAGGGGGGGGGGGGGGGGGGTCTGTTTGTTTTTTTCACTAAGAAAAATTTCCAGGAAAACAAAAGTTAAAGGAGTGCTTTTTGCTTGATCAATCAGAGGCACTTGTTTTATATTTTATGGTAGAACCCATTTTTAAAGTAAATTTTGAGTTAATCTAATTGTAACTGACCAAATAGTTTCTCACATAACTGAGTCTTGCAAGTGTATTATTTGAAAATAATTTTACAATGATAAAATCACAAAAAAATTAGGGCAAAAATAACCAATTTATTTTATTTCATGCCTCCCCCCCCCCCCAAGTATAAATATTTTTATATTATTCATTTACACACTAAGATTTTCTGTTTAAAATTTAAGGGACTCATTTTTTTCCACCAAAGGACCCAAATCTATTTCATTAATGGGGCCCTGGGACCCATGTTACAGATAGTTGAGCGCGAACACTGGTTCTTAGGTACATATGCATGTACAGATGTGCCGAAAAAACTAGTGAAGTTTAAATTGGTTGATCGTAAAATAAAAATTTAGGTCGAAATCCGATTTTTTCTTTTTTTTTTGTGATTACAATTCCTTGTTCGTAGAAAGGAAGTAAAGTGAAATGAATCAATGATGCTTTAAATCCCTGACAATCTTATCAATTTATTTCTGTTAGATTTTTTTTTTTTTGGCATCGGCCAACGGCATCGCCGGCAATCGGAGGGAAACAATCGGCCATCTTTGAACAATCGGCATCGGCCCATTGGCCAAAAAATGCCATCGGTCGAGCTCTAATATTTAGTGGATGTGCTTCATATTCCTTGAATGGTTAGAATGTGTCAATTTAACCTACAAAACGGGTTTCTTGAGCCCAAAGCAATTTTGAGCTCAAGTAATCTTTAACGACTTATTTTGTAGCTACATTTCATATTAACGAGGGCGCAAGCAGTCTGCGCATAATTTTGCTATTTTATTATATTAAATTTTTATTATTTGTCACAGAGACGGTAATGCCTTCCAAGTATAAAAGACTTCCTGGTAGTCGGAGGTATGCGGACTACACTAGTGAAGCTTTAGAAGAATGTCTGGAAAGTGTAAGGACCAAAAAAATGACGCAAAGAGAAGCAGAGACTTTTTATAAAATAAGTAGGGCTACAATTAAGAGAAAGTTTAAAAATCAACATCCAAATAGTCAAGGTCATCCAACCGTGTTTACACCAGAAGAAGAGCTGGCATTTGCAAGCCATTGAGTCAAAGTCTGATTATGGTTTCCCTTGCGATGAACTTGACTTAAGGTTCATTGTAAAAGCTTACTTAGCTAAGCAAGGAAAAACTGTAGCAGCATTTCAAAACAATCTCCCTGGTAGAGACTGGGTGAAGTCATTTTTAAAGAGACACCCTCAACTCTCTGTGAGGTTTGCTGCCAACATAAAAAGAAATCGAGCAGCTGTTGATGAAAATATTATAAGTGAGTTCATCGAAAATATTAGTGATGTTGTTAAAGATGTTCCTGCAGAGAACATTAACAATTATGATGAAACTAATATGAGCGATGACCCTGGGAGGAAAAAACAATAACAACTGGTGAACAATATTAATTTTTACAGATAGCATTTGCTTAAATCAATTTTGATGCAACTGGATTGACATTTTCAAGTGGGCGTGGCAAGAAGACGAATTTACAACTTTACAGATATGTACAAACATGTAATGAAAACAAAAGATAACAAAGGTTGAAAATAATGATCAGTGCAAAGTTTTTCTAGTCAAAGGAATAGAATCACATAAAAAATTAAAACGATCCTGTTTTTCAAAAGCGGATGCAATTGGATTTTGAAATGCGCAAAAAATTGTGACTAAGCCAAAAATCATATAAACAAGCTCCTAATGCATAAAATTGATATTCTGCCAAAACTGCCAAATATGCTAAAGGAACTGCAGCGTTAAATGCTAAATTGCAGTTTTGGCGCTAGTTTGTCCAATTTAGGTACAGGGAAGTCCATTCGGCAGTCTTTTGGAGCAGTTTGGCGCAGCTGCACATTCCTGTATGATAATTTCACAAGATGTTTTCAGAAAAAATAAGGATACTTTAACAATTAAAATACTGAACATAAAAAATGAAAAATGAAATTAATCCATAATAAGTAAAATAAAACATGTCATAAATATCATTTATTATAATAAATTGTAACAAATTAATCTTGAGGCAAAAATTATCAAAATTTCACTCTCATCATAGTTATCTTTTCAACTTCATTTTATCATGTTAACTTCCATCTGAGCTATTGCTCAACATCCAAAGGCCAGTTCCTTTTTCATTCAACTTAACGTCAAAAATTGGATACGTATGTTAAATTAGCAACTAGAAGATTATAAAATACCCTTGTTATATTTATTTTCCAAGAATGCCTCAAACTAATTCCAAAAATTGTTCCTTTCACCAGCGATGGACTTTCTGGCATTGATGTTGTATTCTTGTTGAACAGATTTTTTTCATTCAATATATTGATTGAAATCAGAAGAATCATTTTTCCGGCCTACTTGTAATTTCTCTATAGGCTGTGTCTTACATTTCAGAGTATACAAAGTATCAATTTCATCTCCTTAACTTTTTTATGAGCTCAAGGAAAGAGACATGCGACTCCTTTGCCAAAAATTAAACTCTGCCATGCCTATACACACATTATTATTCTAAATGAAACTAAAAACAATTTTGCCTTGCAATGATAAGTTAAGACGACTGAGGGGCTGACATGGGGAAGACAGTAAGTCACAAAAAAGTAGATTAATTAACTTTGAACTCAATTTTTCACACAATTTAGAAAATTGTGTCAGGTGACAAATTTTCTGACTAATAAATAAATCAAAGTTTATGTGACTTCACATATTTGCCTTCATTGAATTATAATTGCCTACATTCGTAGTCTGGAGCTTCACAGTCAAAATACTTACACTGGATTCACCATTTGAGACACCTGTACTTGTCTTCAGCCTTTTTGCTTCTGCTTCATTTCCAGCTTCTTCTGGCTTCTAAAAAACACAATGATTATTATTAAGAGTATTTATAACTAAGATCTAGGTACTATAATCAAACAAAAAGAGATGTAGAACAAATATTAAGTGTAGGTTAAAGAAAAATAATAAAGCTTTAAAGATTTTTTTTTCTTATTAAATCTGAATATAGTGAAAGGTGTATTTTCTTGTTTATAATATAGTTGATCTGCTTAAACTGGATTTTTTTTTTTTTTTTTGGAAAGGATTTGAAAAAGTTAAATTAGGTGGGAAATAAAGCGATCTCTTGATATAAACTACTTGTTTCTGCCTTTGCAGAACAACTATTAATGATTACATTTGTAAATAAATGAAAGAAATAATGGTTTGGATCAAGTTTTAATTACAACACTATAATATTTAAAATAACTAATACTTCTTCATAGTATAAGTAAATAGCGTTGTGTTATTAGTTGTATTATTTTAACTTTCCGATGGTTTTACACATCTTATCACGCCATAGCGAGCCTGTTTCAAAAGTGTTATACATATATTTTTTTAATGCTAAATGTTTGTTGTCAAAGGGTCCGAGACACAGAGCCGTAGCGAGGTATTGATATAAGGTAAGGCACTAGACTTACATGGCAGCTTACTCCAAAAAATATTTCAAGGAGAAGAATTTCACGCATCTTACTCATGGCCCAGGACTCCCAAAGTACAAGTTGAAGATAAACCTTTCTAGTTATTTAATGGTCAAAGCAGGAGTTATAGTGGACATACATTAAAAATACAGAAAAATTCTTCACACCAGAGTTTTTGCTTTTCTGTATTTATTTTAAGAAAACAGCCAGTATAAATGGAATTTTTTATGAAAGTTTCAAAAATGAAAATATTTTGTAAAAGTAAATATTTGTCCAAAATATTCAAATAATAAACTTCTTGAGAAAAAAAAAACGACTTCAATTTTTAAAATGCCACTTAAAACTTTGACCCTGACCTTGGATGAATGCACAACTTAAAATAATTTTCATGATTTAAATGTAGAACATGACATTTCCCACTATTAAATAGCAAGCCCAATGTCACTGCATGCTAAGAATTTTTTAGTGCCCTAAGATTAAATCTTCTGAAAACAGACTACAGTAAACTCCTGATTATCCACAACCTTTCACATCTTCAAAAAGAAAAAAAAATAGCGATGATTAAAAGTGCACACATTTCAACTTAACAAGTGCAAAATCTCTGCTTAGACATACCTATTTGATTCTTCCATCTCCCTTCCAATAGCATCAAACCTTCTGAAGTCACCAAAATATGACTAGTTAAACTGGATTTTTACATCCAGCACTACTTACTGCTTCAAATCTAAACTACTTACTAATTTTTTGATATATCCCATTTACTGAATTTTAGATCAACAGTACTTATGTACGTAAACTAGTGACTGAGAAGCCTTGAGAAAAATTCTCCATCCCACCCTATGCCTTTTTCAGTGTAAATTAATTTTATCTGTTGCAGGTAATCAGTTAGCACGATCTACTTGCTCATGTGTGTAATCCGTTTGCAACAATAAAGGATTCTTCTTTTAGCTTTTAAATGCTTTTTTATATACACAGTTATCCTTTTAGCTATAGTTCAAATGTATGCAATTGTTACTAAAATTTTTAAGCTATTGCACACTAACACTTTTATCTTGTGTGTAAATTATCCGCGAATTTGCTTATTCGTGGTTATCGTGCCATCCTATTCCGCGGATTTTCGGGAGTGTACTGTATTTGATTCCAGCTGCTCTATGAAAATTAGAATTCTATGGGTGTAGTCCTGCTCCTGAAAAGATTTACAGACTAACAAAAACTAACATTGAATACAGTTGATCCCAGCAACCTTGAACTTCAGAGGAAATAGAAAAATGAGAATACAAAAAGTTTCCATTTTAAGGTTTAGATAAAATAATTTTAAAAATGGCAATAGTTAAACAAAAGTCTAAAAGTTAACATACTCTTTCTAATAAAATTTTTCTATATTAGTGTCATTGAGGACTTTACCATTTAATACATATTACATTTTGTTAATATTAGCAATTATATTCATAAGTAACGTTTTTAAACATACCTTCGGGAGAAAATGATTTTTCAATGATTGTTGTTCGAAAACCTTCAAAGTTTTACTTTTATCACAATGCAAAGAATATGTAACTTCTTTTTCACTTCTCGGTCATTCCATGCCAATTCAACACAAACAAAAAAAGTTATCTTGTTTCCCCCTAGATTTCCTTCAAATTTAGTACAGATTTACTTACTGTTTGTAATAGATGAAAAACAATCGAAATTTTACTGAGACAAGAGCATTCTTTCTTGAATTTGGTGGTTGTAAAATTCATAACAAAGGATTCAAAAACAAGAAAGAAGAGCGGTATGAATCGCTCTAAAATTTTTCCTATTGAAAAAGACACAATCAGATCTCATTTATAGCATTTCGTCTGCACCTTCTTACAATATGAAAAACTGTACCAGTTGTGAGATTCAAAAAAACAAAATCCTAAAATAACCCCCCCCCCCCTCAGCTTCAAAGTTTTCAATTTCTTTTTTTTTTTTTTAAATAGAACACAACATTGGACCTTGACTGGGAAACTGGGGAAAATCAGGCAGCATGTGCTAGTTTGCAAAGATCTTATGTAAACCAAATCCAAAGCAGGTTCAGATAAGCAATTTCATGAACAGATTTGACTGCATTGTAGAAAGTAATCACCTGACAATCTTTGTCCCTTTTTTAATAGGTCTAACTTGTAGCCTAGTGTTAATGAATTCAGCTCATAGAAAAAAATATCATCCAGATTATAATCTTGAAATTGTGACCTTTGCTGTGGAAAACAAAGAAAGGAGAAGGTTATGACATTATCAAACTATCATTGAGCTGCCTGGTGGTTTTCATAGGCATCAATATACAAATGCAAGGCAGTTATTCTTACATGTCTTACAACAAAGTAGCTTTACCCGAAGGTGATCCGAGCCAAAAAAAACAATGAAATAACTTTGGAGAAACTTAGACCATTAAGACTCCAACGTAATTTCACCCAGTGATACAAAATTAAAGCTAAACATTGTTCACATTAGGGCCTCAATGGACATTTTTGACCCTAGAAAAACCTGCTTTTCACCGCCTTCCGGTTATTAGCGGGGTTAATGTGGAATCTTTCTACTCCTGCTAGCTTCTGGAGTGAAAGCGGTGTTTTTACCCAGAATGCATTACGCGAAACAAGTTCGTCTACTAGCCGCTAAGGATGCTGGGTAAAAACCACTTTCTCTGTTACAATGGGAGAACCTCCTTTTACATGGAAACGAGGAATTTTTCAATCTGTTTTTTGTGGTGGCAGAGTGGGGATTTACCAAGTCGAAAAGTTTGTTGTGAACGCGGCTATTGCGGAGGCCTAAATCCAGCTATAACAAACTCAAGCAATTTAAGAGATTAAGCTTTATCTAAAAACAGACTAAACAAACCTGTAACTTAAAATGTATAACACTATAAAAGTACCATAAGAGTTTAATAACATGTGATTGAGTCATTTAATAATTTTACAATTTTTTAATGTATTAAAAGGGAAACTGAAAACTTGTATTGTATCCATGCTACTCAAAGACATTTTAAAAACTATCAGCAATGGGAACATCTTTTTAAAACAAAAGCTTGATAAATATAACCAAAAATTGCACCTTCCAGTCACTTTTATGTGATGTACTCTTATTATTCCCCCCCCCCTTACTGAAGTTTCAATTTTTTCCTTTTTTAAAAAGAAGTTGCTATGTTCACAAATTTATCTGTCCTGAAACACTGTGCTTCCATCTTTTGTTATCTCATATTCAATGAGGTTTTCTTAAGGTAAATGAACCTAGTAACTAATTAAATTAAGTTCTGTTTTTTTAAAAAACTGCATAAATTATTGTTGTATACAGGCGCATGAGGGTGGTTCAATTTTTCTTTTAGCTAGAGTCCAGGACACCCCCCCCCCCCCTTTTTTTTGGCTTACTAATAGTATTATGCTGTAAACATTTTAGCTTTTTAATCAAATTTTAAGATGGTACTCTATGACTCCTTCATTTAACATTACCGTAGCATAGAAAATGCAACAAATTTAGAAACATTTGATTTCCGAAGCTGTTTTTTTTTTTTTTTTTTTTTTGTAAATACAGTACAGTCTCAAAAATCAGAGTCTTGAAAGTTCAAGGCTCTGCTTAATCTGAGGGGCTTCATTAATTTTTAAATTTAATTTTTAGTCACTCAAAAAAAATTTTCATTAAAATCTGAAAACAGAAATTTTACTTCTGTAAAACTAATTAACATCCAACAGGAAATAAGGAAAAGATTGAGAACTTTGTTTCAACAACTCCCAAAGAGACAAAATATTTGATTAAAAAATATGTATTATGACTACAAGATATATTTTCAAAGATGCCTTAGAGATAATTTGATACGCAAAATTGACATTGATTTTCAACAAAGAACGCATTAACGTCTTTTGGAGTATTTGGTTGCAATAAACAAAAAGGTGCACAACTCGACGCCACATGAGTTTCAAAAAGGAAATTTAACCCTATCACAACTGTTTTTTTGTTATGCAAGATACATCTCATACATACACACTCCGATACAGAAAACTCTTTGAAATGGTATCGGGCGCAGTCAAAATGCATGTTTTGGTTGCTTAAAACTGTGCACATAAATACGCACTGATATCGTGAAAAACTAAAATCATAATTTGTTTCGACGCAATTAAAGGGTAACTTTATGTGGAAATTTGAGTAATAAATTTTGCCTGAAGAAAATACTTTTTTGCACAAGGAAGTAAAATGTGTCCCTCCTATGTCGTCCGAATAGTGTCAATTTTCAATCTGAAAGAATTTTCTGGATAAAATAGGTTTTCATTAATCCGAGGAGACAAGCCCCAATTAGGATTTTCAAGACTGTACTGTAATAATTTTATTGCAAAGTATATTACTAATGTATACTATAATATGCAACATTGTTTTTCCAGTTCAATGTATTTTTTCACCCCCCCCCCCGCCCACACTAATGAAGTTTGGCGTAGGGGGTTGAGCACCCTCTTTCAGTTGAAACAGAAAGAAAACAATTCTTCCAGTATACCTATCAGTATCCACAAGTCTAAAAATATTGAGAGGTGTCCTGTTATCTAGGAGGAACTTATTTCTTACATGTATTTTTGAACCACCCTAAGGGTATCTAAAATGTAATTATCGCTGCAGGTAGGTTAACAATATATTTGGTGCCAGGACCATAGAAAATATTGTTGTAGACATGTTTATTGTTACAGACAGTATTGTTATACATTGGTTTCACTGTATTTGCACTTGATTCCCGGAATTTTAAACTTTGGCTTGTAATTGTGACACAATCGAAAATAAAAAACTAATATCTATTATGATATAAAGTATCCACTTTCTAAAAAGGTATTTGTGTCTTTAAAATATAAAGATTTGTACATCTTGTGAATGTAATCGTAGTCACATCCGCTACATACACAAATCATCTTAAAGAGCAAAACATTTTTTTAGAAAGTTGATACTTCATATTATGATACATAAAGATTGGTTACGTTCGATTATATCACACTTAAAGCCTTAAGTTCAAAACCCAGGGAATAAAGTACAAATATATCCGTAAAAATGACATATCCTTGCAAATGAATAAGCAAAAGGGAATGTAATGAATTTTCATTTGGATTCATAGTTTCAACTAATAAAAGCTTGTAAGATCTATTTTAATTAATTACAGTCGATTCCAGTCAATAAGACCGCATTGGGACTGGATTATTTTGGTTCTAATAACACGATGATCGAATTAAGCAAACGAGACCTGTGAAGCTTGACCAAACAAGCTATACACACAATATATAAATGCCTTTATGGTTTTTGTGAGACCCATTTGTATGGTAAGTATACAAAGAAAAAAAAATGGCTATTTAAGAAATTTTATTTTAATTTATTTTTTAATTGGAAAAAGAATAATATGTTTACACTCTTTCAGCAAAGTGTTCAGACCACTACGGTTTTAGTCATTCCTTCCAGTCCGTAATGATTCAGTTCAATAACCAGCAGTAACTAAAAATGTAATAGCGAAAAAATAAGCGATAAAATGTACTAATTGGTCATTAAAATTCCAATGGAACGTATATTACGTATTTTAGAACTAAACATTTTTTGTTTCAAAAATATAACCATATTTTTAAACTTGCTAACAGAACTGAAGAAAATTGAAACTTTACTGAAATTTTGATCTATACAGGAACAGTGCCACTATGCAATGGGAGTTCTTTAACCATATTTCCCCCTACAAATATTTCCAAATTTAATTGCAAGTTACAAGGAACCATTATTAATTCTTATTGCTCTAACTATTAACTGCTTTAACATACTTGAAACTCGTTGCAAGTGGGTGATTTTTTTTTTTTTTCAAATTCGTTCTCATGTTCATTGGTACGATAAAGCAAATTTTTGGTCCCAATAATGCGAATAATATTAGGCTTGTGTAATGGGATTTGTTTTCGTTCTTTAAGATTTGGTCTGAATAAGTGGCTGATCCGATTAACCGGTGGTCCTATTAAGCGGATACTGTACCTTAAGTTACATAGCACAAACTACATAGGAGAAATTTTTGAAGGCAAAGCAGTTTATTTGAATGGGGGGACAGACATTTTCTAATTAATAAATGCAGTTAAATGCTTCAAGGAAAATAATTTCAGAATATGAACCAAAAAACTAAGTTAAACAAGCACATTTTATGAATATATTTCTTTTATTTATATCTAAATTAGCTTTGTATAAAGTAACAAACATGCATACAAATGACATTCAACCAACTTACGATTAAACATTAAATATAAAAAATTGCACTGTATAAATATTTTTACAAAAATAAAGCTATCTTAATGTTCATATCACATGTAAATGGTTTGAATCAAACATAGTTCACCTTGCGCTTCAGCAGATGTGTTATGTTAGACACAGGCTTACTACTGCTACTAGTGCTGCTTTCACCAGCTGATTGGACCGGCTTTAAACCCTGAAATAATTTTAAGTGCTCAAAATTAAATTCAATTTAAACTAAATTATGATAAACATTTTGATGATGTTATTTCAGTCATAGAGCAATTTATTATGTTTATTTTCGGCCAAATAAAATTACTCATGTGCATGTAAGTTAATCAGACATTGCAAAAAAAAGTTTTAGACATAATACTAAAGTGTTTGAAATGGATATTAACACTCAAAAAAGGTGTAGAATTTGAAGAAAGCAAAAATGGCTTACACTTCCATCAATCTAACTATATTGAAGAAGTATGTAAAAGATTTAGTGATTATAATTTTCTTATCTCGTCATTACCAATAAGTAAAGGTATTATCTATTCAACTAAAGATTGTCCTAAAAATGACGATGAGATCAAACAAATGTCAAAATTACCGTACAGAAATCTATTAGGATGCTTAAGTTTTATTGCAAATCATACCAGACCAGATATATCTTACGCAATTTACATTTTCAGTCAATTTCAAAGTAATCCAGGTATTATTCTTTGGAATGGATTATTAAGATTACTAGGTTATGTTTCAAATACAAAGAATTCAAAATTAAAGTTAAATTGTTAAAAAATCCAAATCAGTGCTTATACTGATGCTGACTTCGCATTAAACAGAGATGACCGAACATCGGTTGGAGGTCAGTTAATCTTGCTAGACAATTTGCCATAGAATGGCACACTTATAAAGAAAAATGTGCAAGTCTGTTGACTATGGAGGCGGAATTTATAGCAATGACTGAAACTGTCAAAGAATTGCTATGGTTTGATAGGATTTAAAAGGAGTATTGAAACTAAAATTATTAAAAGTAAAGTAAAATCTTCGTTATTTGTTGATAATCAGACTGCTATTCAATTTGTTAAATCGTCAATTGAAAACCACAGAAGTAAACACATCGACGTTCAATTGTTTTTCATTCGAGATTTGATATATAAAGATGTTTTTTAACATTAAATATGTCAGAAGTAAAGATAATTTGTCAGATATATTTACAAAACCAATGACCCACACAGAATCGTTAAAATTTATTGAAATCTTTCCTAAATTATAAATGTATAACAATATTTTTAGCGCATTGAGTTAAAACAAATTTTTTGTTTTTCAATATGATTATACTACTAAAAATTTATCAGTTCTTATACATCAAGTACTGATTTGAGCAGTTACTTTTTGTATATTATTATTGCTATTCTCAGACTGATTGTGCCTATGGACTGACATGTAGGACTAATTATTGTTGTTGAAGGATGAAGGTTATTTTCTCTACAATGTTACAAGAAAATTTTTTGTGATATAGGTTACTGTATTTATTCCCGTTGGAAAAATACTTTTCATATTTTCTACTAATATTGTTCTAAAGGAATTTAACATATGTAAAGCTTGAAGCCATATGACTTATTTTTAACTTAATTATTTTTGAATTCGTAAGAAAATGAGATGGGGGAAAAACTGATAAACATAAGTTTATCTAAATATATTATCAGTAATTTATTATATGTATCTCAAAAATTTACAAACAATTATAGTCATGTAAACGTAAACTTACTGGGAATATTCGCGGTGTAATGATAACCTAAGAAATTCACTTTACTAAGCAATCTCGCGATAAAACAACTTCCGGTATGAATGAAAACAAGCCGGAATTTTCTCCTTTTTGCCTCCGGATCAGAAGATAAGATGACGTCATGATTGTTCTATCACGTTCCATGAAGTTCTCGAATGATTTGCACGCGTCTCTTTCCGAACATGGCAGACATGCGACGACACAAGTATGCTAAACAGGCACGCAGTATTTATAGAGACTTCAGCTGTTGAATCTCTTTCTCGTGTTTGGTTTTAGTTTGCCTGCTGTTAGATTTCAGTAGGGGCTTTTGACTCTCTGGCATTATCAAACCATCAAGTTCCCCGTTCATATATTTTAGGATGTATTAATTGAAACTTAGTTTTTGATTGTCGATAGATATGATTGAATCATCAAGTATTATCCAAACTTAGTATTCGTTGAATATCTTGAATTGATGTTAGTATCTAGGAATGCAGATCATGGAATCTTTTTTGATACCATCTTCGGTAATAATAAATTGGAATTAGTAACTAGAAATAAGATTGAATTTAGAAATGCTTTAAATGAAGTTTAATTTTGAATATGGCTTTGAGTTAGTAACTTTTTCTTTGATTTTAATTTATACAATTGTTATTCATTAATAAACTTGTTATTGTTTATAATAGGACTTTTTCATCACTTAGTTTAAGATGATTCACAAAACATAAAAATGAATTTCAAATGGATAGTTTGCTACACTATTTATGTATCACACTTTGCTAATTAGCTTTGAAATATTAGTATTCTTAGCAAAACCTGGACTATTACTACCTATGCAATATGCTGAAATATTATTGTCCATCAGTCCCCTCCCCCTAGTGGGCACCCTTGCATGATGTTTTTTCTAATAAATTAACCTTATCTTGTGCTTTATGTACTGTTTATTATTAGTATACACATTTGAAATTAAACATCCTACCATTCATATTTTTACTGTGAATTGTATTTTATGTTTGTGTCTATATTTTTGAGACAGGTTGTAAGTTCATTATACTGCAAAAAGTTATGATGAAAGTGAAAGGCAACAAATTAAAATAAGAATTTAAACACAACAAATTTTTACTGATATCAATATTATACAAATGCAGCTTTCATGTATACCTTATTACTCGAAAAACTTTTCATCTTACCTTGTATTTTGGGAAAAAACAGGAAAATGTTTCTAAGAATGTACCCAATATCAAAGGGTGGGGAGGGGGGAGCTAGGATTTCCATAAAACTAAATCATCCCAATCGAATAAAAGAACAGTAAAGATCTTTATCAAGTAAAACAAACTACCAGGTAAGGTATGCCAAATTGGACTCCTATATTAGCAATTTATTGCTTTGGCATTTTTTAAAGTTTGTCAAAAAATGAAAACAAAATCGGCAGTGAATATTATCTTAAAACTAATTTAAAATAAAATTAAATGGGAATGTAGTAGAGGAACTTTGAATACAACTTACACAACCTATATTCAGTTGGTTCTGAATTACTGCAATGAAGTTTTGATCACAGCCTCAGACGAAGTCATGAAACCCCTTGACACCTTCAAAAACCAAGTGCTCTGCATGATTACGGGAGGAATTAATACTCCTGTGCTTTCCATGCAATTACTTTGTAACCAACAACCAATGACTAATTTAATACAGAGGAATGCAGCCATTCTATATAATAGATTAACTAGACTCCCAAATAATTTCTGGAGAGATTAGTCATTGTGGAATTCGTAATCTAAAGACTCAGAGAGGTTTCATTCAATGTGTTTGTGAGAACTCCCAATACAATGACATTAATGATGCTCCCAATGAACTTCTGTCTTTTGCGAACCCACTGAACCATTTGGAACTCGATGTCAGACTAGACTTGGTTCTGGACGCAAAAAAATGCGACCTAAATCCTACTGAATTTTGCGCTATTGCCTTGGAAACAATTAACACTCGTTTCCCTCCAGACGAATGGCTTCACATCTATACTGATAGGCCCCTGTTGGATTTTTCCCGGGGTGCCGGCGCTGGAATATTTTGTGACTATTTTTCTTTTTATCAACATGTTGGATCTTTCACAACCCATGTCGATGGAGAACTTGAAGCCATTCATGTGGCAATACAACAACTTGCTTCACATCTTTATCCCTTCCAAAAAGCAGTAATACTTTCAGACTCAACCTCTGCTTTACAGGTTTTGTCTAGTAATAACCATGAAAGTAAGGGGTCTCGTATTCAGAGCCGTAAAAAATTCCTGAGGGGTATTGAGAAAACTGTGGCTTTTCAGTGGGTATCATCCCACTGTAATCTGCCCGGAAATGAGAAAGCAGACTTCTTGGCCAAGAACGGATGTAATATTCTCCAAAGGTCTCGCAGACCCTTGCCGCTCCTTGGATTGGAGATTAAGAGAGTGCATAGGGATGCGTTTCGTCGTGTTGCTTCCCGGGCTGCTGAAGGTAAACCCTGGGGGAGACTGTGCAATGAGTCCAACTGTATCCCGAATTTTCCTCGAGCTGCTGCTGTGGCTGCTTCTAGACTTTTAAGAGGACACGATTGTCTCAATGCCTATTTGTTCCGCTTTCAACTGAAGGATTCCCCGACCTGCACTTTATGCAACTCTGGAATATTTTTAAAAAACTGACTTCAACTAACTTTTACTGACCAGTTTTATGCCCTGGAGTGACAGTAAAACATCTAATCCCAGAAATAACAGTAAGATATCCTACTCATGCTCTGACGTGACAATACAAACTTTGTCGACATAGATGATGATCTTCAAGTGTGTGGAAATTTATCGGATAAAGACATAGTTGACGAGTTTAGATCACTCTCAGAAGAGGAAGATAAGTAGATTGAAGAACTTATCAATCCAAAAATGATCACCTTTAAAGACGCAAAAGTGCCATGTATGTCATGAGGGCGTTCATTGAATCAAGACCTGATATGGACAAAGACATACAATGCTATTTCCCATCTGGAAAATGTAACTGACGTGCAAAGAAAAAAGAATACCTGTCAAACTCTTTTTGACAGTTATTTTAAATAAAGTATGGTAAGTTCTTATTTTGTAATTGATTTTGTTAATTTGGTACATAGTACTTATATTAAATGGAATGATTTTTTGTTAGATTTTTGATAACTCCCTTCGATTTCAAATTAGCAAGAGTGGACTCTATTAATATCTTTTTCTAAAAAGCTGTTAAAAACCAATTTTATTATAATCTTTCTTAAATAATTTAAAGTTCATATTCAAAATGCTTTTTTTTTATTTTAAATTAATACATTTAGCTGAATATTTGGTCAACTGAATATTTAGAAAATGCAGACTACTAAACAATGACATAATATTCAGTTCATCCCTAGTTTTCACATACCATAATCATGCATTTATTCGTAATTCCCTTTGTGAATTGAATAAAATATAGTGCTTAAGAAAACATGAGCAATCAAGAACAGATTTAAAATTTAAAGACAAATTTCAAATTTAAAAACAAAAAATAATAATACTTACTAATATTCCATTTGCAAAGGCATCTTCCAGCTCTTTCTTTGTATTACGTATCAATTCCTCTGTGTCTTCAACCTTTTCTTTAATATCTCCCAAAATACTTTCAAGATCTTGGATTTCTTTGTCAATATCTGCATTTTTAAAACTGTCTTTCTCATCGGGACTTTTAGAATTTCTGAGATTTTTAATCCTCAGTTCAAGAATGTCCATTGTAGTTTTGAAGTTTTCTCGTGCATCAGAATACTGTTTATCAAGCATTTGAGCTAATCCCATTTGGTAATATCTAACATAGGTTAAGAATTTCAAAAAAAACTAAGTCACATATAGGTAACTAGCAGAAAGTGCAGTCGATAATTTAAAAGAAAAAAACATGAAAACTAAATCCATTATTCTCTTTGAATACATAAAAAAAGTTTTCACTAAGTTTTCAGATAACTATGATTACAAAACATACAATATTTTATTAAGGAATATGACTTTTTTCTTTTTTAAATTCTGCATGCTAGTTTAATGCTTTTCTTTGCAAAAATCTAGTTTGCTACGCGAATCAGAAATTTAACTTTATTTAATTTCAATTCTGTGACCAGAACAGCAGACGATAATTAAAAAATGAAGATAAACCTTGTTGTAGAATATGAAATCAACTTAAAATAAAGAAATAAGGGTCATTCTAGTTATTCTTCAAATTTTGACAACAGTTCATATTCTTAGTTAAGAGCTTCTAATGCTGCAAAAATCAAAGAAATGCAACTTTTCTTTTGATGAGATACTCGCAAATTAATGATTTTCTATAAAGTTTGAATAAAAATTTTGGAATACTTTTGATGAAAGGCAGTGTATTTTCTGTTCTGCATCCCGGATAATATGTATACAAAATTTCATAATGATCGGTTGAGTAGTTTAAGTCATGAAAGAATTACAAACTCACTTTTGTATTTGTAACATTAAAGATAACAGAAAAAACTAACATACTTAATGTTAGTTAATATAAGTCACTTGTCATTTAAAAACACATAGCAACAACAGTTACCAAATTATGCTTCAGAATTGGTCAAGCTAATTATTTGTGATGGCAATATGGAAGATTGCTTTTATGGAAGATGTTCCGTTTGTGGAAATTTACAGAAATTTCACAATGTCATGGAAGAGCTAACTGAAGATTTGAATTTGGAAGAGGAAATTAAATATTCACAATGGATGAGAGATGAGACAAAAACCCTTTTCAGGGGAAATGTTTCTTCTACTTTAAAAGATGCTTTAGAAAAATTAGAATCTAAACTTCCACAGTTTTTAACACATGTTTATATCAAGCGACAACAAGATACTTTTTTTTTAGAATTGAAGGCAGGCATATCAACCAACACTTTGCTATTACATTTCGACTTCAGTGAAAATTATAGTTTCTTCTATCAAGATGAGATACAGTCGGCTCATTGGGTCTCGAAATCGTGCACAATATACACGGCCATAGCATATTTCATATATCAAAATGAAAAAAAAACTGTGCCAATAGTTGTAGTATCAGATTACATGCAGCACGACAAATACGCAGTAGCTGTATTTAATGAAAAAATCATAGAGAAAATTCAATGCGACTATCCTGAATTGTTTATTTCAAGACTTATATACAAATCAGATGGAACTGGACAACACTTTAAGCAAAAATATTCAATCTGCATCGCCATGTTCTAAAACTTCCCCATTGTTGAATGGCATTTCTCTGCAACCAGTCATGGTAAAGGACCTATTGATGGACTTGGTGGCACGGTGAAGAGAAGGGTCAAAGAAGCCACCCTCTCCAGGAAAATTGATCCACATTCTGCAGAAGAATTTTTTCTCTGTGCACAAGATATTTGCCCAAGCGTCACATTGTTATATATTTCTGACAACAACATAAAGGGAGAAATAACTAAACTCAATGATATTTGCTCTCCAAACGGAAAAGAAATATTTCCGATTCCCGATACTCAGAAATCCCACTGTTTCATTAAAGTAAAGAAATACATACTTAAATTTTCAAATGTTTCCTTGAACCCCAAAAAATTTTGTACAGTTGATTTAACCAATGGACATGTAGATACAGAAAAAGATGGAGATGTAGATGTGGAAAAAGATGTAGATATAGAAGAAGCAGATGAAACAGAATTTGATGTCGGCGGCTGGGTTTTAGTACCATTTGCAGGAAAGAAAAGTGTCAAATATTTTGTGGGACAGATATTAAGCAAAGATTTGTTTTCGATAAACGTGAAATTTCTGCAATGTAAAGGAAGTTACTTCACGTGGCCTTTCAATGAAGATTCGTCAGACATTGACATTGAAGAAGGTATTAAAAAATTACCGGAACCTAACTTTGACCGGCGGTTACATATCACTTTTCCCACTTATGATTTTACCATGTATGCAATGGCTTAACTTTAATTTACTATATATACAGTGACTAAACTTCCATTTACAAGATTTAAAGTTACTTAAATTTGTTCAGTATCCATTGTTGTTATAAAATTTACATACTGTAGTGTAAGTCACAAAATTAATGTAGTGTAGGTCACGCACAGAAATGCTAATAAATATTTTTCTTTAATAGTTAAACATTTGTTTGTATTCAATTTTATAGCTTTAAACTTTGTATTAAAAGAATACACTGACAGAATGTTAAATTACTGCACCAGTGAAGAAGAAAATTGAATTTAGAATGATATCTAAAACTTGACTTCCTTTCCTGTAGTGTAAGTCACATCATGACAATTTTATGATTTTTTGGTAAAATACAAAATGTAAAAAAGTTTTTGTATATTGCTAAAAATACTACATGTTCAGAGGTAAACTGACATACAATAAGATTTTTTGATTAAATGAAAATTGATTATTAACTATGCAAACAATACTTGTTAAATTGTCAATTGTACTGTAAGTCACGCATGGAAATGACCACTGGTAAATTTAAGTGGTAATCACATTTTTGCAATAGACCCAACCCTTTGCAGTTCTTTGTGGCCCCCTGAAGCTCATAGGACACCTTCTGGAATCAGTGTGTGGTTTTGACTTGTCAGCTAAATAAATTTGTTTTCTAATGGTGACAATCTAATGTTTGCATATTTCATTTGAATCACTGACTCAAGCCTCTTACAATTAATTTTTGAACTGCAGAAATAGCTTGTGACTTAAATTTATAAAGAAAAACCTTGCTTAGTGCGATCTATTCTATTACACCACTCGCAAATGAGCTCCTTATGAATGCTACTTTCAAAAATTTAGAGTAATTTTAAAATCTCTTTTAAAACATTAGTACAATTTGTTAACTTACATAATTTTTCATTTCAGGAATGCTCTTCAGACTTCAAACTTCAAATTGCATTTAAACTAAAAAGGATACGTTTCTGCGAGAATTCTATCATCTGGTTTAAGATGTTTCTGTTGTATCGTTAAACACTCTTTCAGATCAATTATGGCAGCTTGATTGTTGTCAGATTCCATGCTTATTTCAGCTAACAACTGCAAAATTTCTGCTACTTTAAGCTGATATTGAACACCTTCTTGTCTACAGTAAAATTAGACAAAAAGACTTTTTAGAAAAAATGAAAATAAGTGCATGCATGATGAAATATATTTTAAGGCAAACAAAATGGACACATAACTTCAAAAAATTAATAATGATCCAATGACTTAGAAAGCATATTTTCAATTCATTTATGAAGCATAAAAAACTGTCTCATAGAACCAAATCTTAATAACTAAAATTCAAAATAGAAAACCTTTTTTTTTTACCTGGAAAATCTTGATACTAAGTCGGATACTTTTACCTCAGTAATTACACTATTTTAGTTCTTAATTATAAAATCAATTAAACTAATTCCCAAATTTAAAAAAAAATGAAGTGCCTCTATAGCTTTATAGTAATTTTAAATTTGGAATCCCTTAATACTGATTACTCATAAATAAATTGCTTTGCTAAGCAACCTCATTTTATATGCATTTATTTATTCTTTTTTCATGGCTTAAACTTATGCTTTTCCTTTCTTTAAACCCAAGTTTTAAAAAATACACTATTGTTTCAAAAAAGAAAACTTTCTATAGTATTTTGGAAATGTGCAGCATTTTGTAACCTTATGCATTCAAATCAAGACTAAAATTTAATTTCGATAAAAAGTAATATTAATTTGTAACTTCAAATTCTGATCAGAATACACAATATTTGACAACAAAATATGAATTAAGTTTGCTTAAACTCATGCATTACTAAGTTTGTTAGTATTCCAACCATTTGAAGGAGATATTTACTTAAGAACCATCATTGATTTCAGCATGCTAGTTTACAAGTTGAGGATCTTAAAGTAATGAAAACAAAAAGATGTTTAAGAGCCATAAGAAATTGATTGTTATAATACGTAAATTTTGAGCAACTCTTTACAAAAATACTGCATTTTTGTTAAGATTTCTTACTTTTAAAATTGAGGTAAATTTTATGCATCAGAGGTTACATTATCCTAAGTTTCAAAACCCTAAACAAATCTGCTTCTTTTAAAAATGTATATCTTAGCTAACTCTGGAGCTAAAGTAAAGTTTTAAGATGGTTATTAAGGTACAAGTTTATTAATTTGTTTTTTAAAAAAGTGGACTTGTTTAGCATAACTTTTCATGATATATTTAAATTGTTAATTTTACAAATGTCTGCCTCTATTTTTTGGACTTAAAAAAATCAATTTAAAATATTACTTTTAATTATAGATTTAAATTTGTTAATTTCTTTTTGTAAAGGGAATGTGCTTAGCTTAAGTCTGAATAATACATTTAAGATGTAAATTTGCCCCTTTAAAGAGAGTAACTTTATTTTCTGGAATTATAATAAAATTTTAAGTTTACTGTCTAAGTGCATTAGTCTGTTTTAAAAAAGTAAACATGTTCAGCATAACCCTTGATAATATATTTAAGATGTTATCTTTTAAGACCTAAATTTTTTGGAATTTATATTTAAGGTTAATTTGCTTCTTTTAAGAATTTTCATCTATTTTCTGGAATTAAAGTGAAGTTTTAAGATGATTATCAAGGTATAAGTTCAAAATTTTGTTTTTAAAAAGTCAACTTGTTTAGCATAACTCTAAATGATATATTTGGGTGTTAATTTGGACCTTTGAAGACTTGTGTACCTGTATTGTTTTAGAATTAAAGAAAATTTTTAAGTCGCTAATTTAACTATGAGTTTACTCATTTGTTTTTAAAAAGGAAAATTGTTTAGCATAACTCTTAATATGTTTCAGATGTTATTTCACATCTTTTTAGAATGCATACCTGTATTTTTTGGAGGAAAAGTTTGAAATTTGTTTTTTAAGAAATGAACTTCTTTAAAATATAGCTCTAAATAATATATTTAAAATGTTAATTTGCTTCTTTTAAGAATGTGTGTTTCTATCCTTTGGAAGTAAAGTAACATTTAAAGTTTATTATATAAATATAAATTTATTAATTTGTTTTTTAGAAAGTAAATGTGCTTAGCATAAATCTCAATAATAAATTATGTTAATTTGCACCTTTAAAGAATGAAAAAAGTGAAGATGGGCCGTTTTAGTATTTTCTTTTCCTACTTGAATGTTAGAAAACTTTTACATGTATACTGTTCTTAATAAAAAGAATAACAAAGCAAAATTTTGTTTATGTCATTACAAAACTGGAAACAAGAAAATGTATTACTTTATAACAAGGTTATTCCGTCTCTATTTTTTTTTTTTTTTGAGCAATCACGATTGCTTATTGTTCTCACTTGACTGTTTTTGGTGTGCTATCATTTTATTTTCCCACCAGCACCCTCTGCCAGCACCACCGTCGCGTCGACCAGCCTCACGATGCTGCTCCTCTTGCGAAAACAGTCTAAAGGTTGGGTCCATATCCTACACACACATACACTCATGCCTGCGCACAAGCACACACTCTTACACACTTACACATACACACAATCATGCCTGCACACAGACACCATATGCCTACATACACACACACAAACGTCTACACACACGTGCGCGCGTACACACAGCACCGCATACACAACACGCACACACATGCATACATACATACCTACACGTGCACCCACACACATAGGTCTAAACAAACAAACATGCGTCTACACAAGCACACACGCGCATTCATACACACACGCTCGTGATTGCGAAAAACATAATTTGAATTCAAGATGCCAAAAATTCAAATTAATACATATTTTTTTTCCAAGTCATGTAAATCTACAATTATGACTTATCGTAAAGATAAACGTGAACAATAAAATTATTTAATAATATGTTTTTAAAAAAATGATGTGTGAAATAAGCGATTCATTATTTTGATGCAGCATTACATAAAGTATGTGAAGAAGCAATGTAACCAAAAGCAACTATAAAGCCAGATATCCTCAGGATATCCGGTCCACATATCCGAATCCGGCAAATGAAGAGATACAGGATATCCGGAATCCGGTATCTGGCAAAATCACTTTCTGGTGCATCTCTAGTGCATAAGCAAAATTGTTCCTCTCTTCACCTTAACAAAAACACTTTTTGTCCTTATCCATATTCTACAACCTAAGAAAACAATTCTATCAACACTTCTCTTGAAAAAGAACCATTCTAAATAGTTCATGGAGAAGTATAACCATGAAAAATGCATCTATGCTCTATTACTAGAAGTGTTTAATTATGTCTTCAAAAATTACCATTTCGTAAGGATATTAACAAACTACAGTAATTGTCTTATTTTTTACTGGGATTCATTAATTTAAAAAAATAAATAAAAATAAACAGACTCTTCAATTAAAATCCCAGAATTTCAGGATAGCCCCCAAAAAAGCCTCCCCCCCCCCCCAAGTTTCATGACAATTCAGCAATTATCTAGTTCTACAGCCACCATGACAAAAAATATCATAGCGAAAAAGCTGTTGAAATTAAATATTTTAAACTGAAATATTGAATATCTATAACACAATCTTAGAATTTTTCATTAAAATACAGTAACGTTGCAATTTTAACACTAATTTCAAATTCCTTGACAGAAATTAAATTCTTGTCAAGTAAATAATTTTTTTTTTTTTTTTTTTTTTTTTTTTTTTTTGTTGGATTGATTCAATCGAAAACAGAAAAACAAACAATTTAGTAATCATGACTGGTAGGTTAGATACATATTTAAAAAAATATTGCAAAAAAAACCTTTTGGCATTGTTCAGTCTTTTTTTTTTTTTTTTTTTCAATTTATCTAAAACAATGGCAAATTTAAATACCGATATACAAAGTTTTAATGCTACTTTTTTCAATGCTGAAGGGGGATGCCATTTGAATTTTAATCAACTAAATCCTGTTAAAACAAACTCCAAGGGGCCATAAATTTTGTTTGTTACAAAGGGAATTTCATTGTATTGGTAATTGCTGTAACAAAGTTTTATTGTAGTTAAGGCATATTTGAATATAAAAATGACCCTTCAACAAAATTTAACAATTGCCATTATGTAATGTGCATTATTTCTAATACATCTCTAGAACAAAAAAATATTCAAATTATGAAATAATGTTTAGTTTTTATTTCTCATCTAAACTAAAAATAAAAAACTCCCGTTCTATCCCTATTTCTCCCTGATCTTCACATTGTTGCCTGCTGCATTTAATTTATGAAATGAAAATATTTTACTTTTGTTTCTTATGTGAACATATGTCACATTCTAAACAGATCTATTATCTCAAGGAACAGTAAAACAAAACAGAAATTTATAGTCAACATAGAAAGTTGTGGTATGCATGTATAGTAGGGTGTCTCAAAAAAACAGCTTTCAAAAGTTGAAAGTCTCACCCTCTTAAAAGATTCTTATGGTGGACATTAAACCACTGGTAAAATTTTATAACTCTACGAAAATATTTCGAGGTCCCTCAAGAGGGTTTGAATTTTGCCAAAATGTCCCAAATTTAGCAAAATTTCACTAAAACAAGGGTTTACGCCCACTAACGCCCCCTACATTACTTTAAAATGTAACCATTTATACACATACTAATACCTTAGTTGCAAACAATTTACTTATGAAAGGGTACCAATTATTTCAACTGTAATCATATCACTGTAAACTAGTAAAGCCATTTTTTCCTTCTTTGGATTCTATGCTGGTGACATCAACTGCTGGTGATAAAAAAAGGGATATATAGCTCTGATTTAAATTCCTGAATAATATCTATCAGTACTAGGAAAATGATAATGTATGGCTCATTGAATCTGAAAATTAGGAAAAAAATTTCCCTCTGGTAGGGTTGAGGACACTAAGAACAGTTTAGTGAGAGAGGCTGTTATGGGTAAGGGGTTAATTAGCTTCAAGAGGGTCTTTGATCTTCATTGAGGACTAACAAACTGACTAGGACCAGCCTAGCTGGGCCCAGAGCCTGTTGCTTGTCATCACATTTGTATATGCATTTGAATAGCCAATTAAAAAAATTCCATTTTTAAGGAATAAGTTAATCTGCCCTTTTAACATGCCCTTTGAAGAGCTCCTGGTTTTTGAATGGAGTTTTAACATTTGTTCCAACCATCAAGACAAAGATTCAAAAGTTCTCTGTGATCATTTCAAAAGGATGCTTGTGATGAAGGAGCTGGCACATGAACTGATGTGGATGAGACTGTCAATGGCTTAGCATTGTTTTTCTGATTTTTCTGTTCTTTTTTCAAGGATAGTTAATTATTTATCTAAAGCACCAATACATCCTTCCCAATATAGTTGCAATTTGTAGAACTGACTGTCCTCATAATAATTTACAAGTTGTTTTGAGTAGGCATAGTTTATATCAAGCAATTGATCAGGATTTTTGATTCACCTGATCTCTTGGATAGTTTCTGTTTCAATGCTTTATTAAGTTTGCTTGCTTTTTGTATAAATCCTTGACATTCCTTGATACATGTTGTTTTTGACATTCTTGGCACTCTAGAATTTTCCAAAACTTTGATCATACACTAGAACAGTTCTGTCTTTGATTGTGCGCTTCTTGGTAAGATGAAAAAGATGTTTTGCATTACATCTCTTCCTGATGGTAGTAGTGCACTTGTATTTTTCTTATTTGGATATTCAAATACAAATGTGATGACCAGCAACAGGTTCTGGGCCCTACTAGTCTGCGTCTTAGTCAGCTAATTAGACCCCAATGAAGATCAATGGTCCTCTTAAAGCTATCTACTCCCTTACTCATTACAGACTTTTCCGCAAATCTGTTCCAAGTGTCCACAACCCTACTGAAATGAAATTTTTTCCTAATTTCCTTATTTAATGAGCCCTACATAATCATTTTTCCTAGTGCTGATAGATGTTATTCAGAAATTTGAATCAGAGTTATGTATCCTTTTTTTTTATCACCAGCAGTTGATGTCACGAGCATAGAATCCAAAGAGGGAAAAAAATGTCTCTACTAGTTTACAGTGATATAATTACAGTTCAAATAGTTGTTACCCCTTTTTAAGTAAATTGATTGCAACTAAGGTATTAGTATATGCATAAATGGTTACATTTTAAACTAATGTAGGGGGCGCTAGTGGACGTAAACCCTTGTTTTAGTAAAATTTTGCTAAATTTGGGACATTTTAGCAAAGTTCAATACTCTTGGGGGACCTAAAATTCTACCAGTGGTTTAATATCCACTATGGGAAACTTTTTAGAGGGTGAGACTTTCAACTTTTGAAAGTTGGTTTTTTTTTTGGGCACCCTAATGTATAGCTAAATAATTTTAATCTTTAATGCAATTTAGAAACATTTAAATTATATTTAACATACATTTTAAGTTCATTAGGGTGGTTCAAAAAAACTTTTTTTCAGCTTAGAGTACAGGACACCCTCTATTTTTTTTAAGACTTACTAATAGTATTATGCTTTCAAAGTTCTAGCTTTTTACTCAAATTTTAAGATGGCGCTCAATGACCCCTTAATTTAACATTGGTCGTAGCATAGAAAGTATACGACAAATTTAGAAATATTTAATTTTCCCAGCTGTTTTCATATAAATAATTATTTTATTGCAATGTATATGCAGGTTACTAGTGTATATTATAATTAGCAACATTGTTTTTTCAGTTCAATGTACTTTTTAACCCTGCTCCTCATACTTTTGAAGTTTGAGAGAGGGGGGTTGAGCACCCTCTTTCATTCGAAATAGGAAGCTAAAATTCTTCCAGTATATTACTATACACATCTAAAAATATTGAGGGGTGTCCTGTTATCTAGGAGAAACTTTTTTTTTTACATGTATTTCTGAACCACCCTAAAGTATATGCACATGTATACCTTTTAAATATTTGTTTTGCTGTCTCCAGTGTGTTCCATGCTAATTCTAAATCATCTTCCTGAAATGAATGATACATTAATAGAGAAACACTGCCTAGATTATAAGATAAAAATTTAATACCAAGCATTCTATACTTTTATGATTTCATATTAAAAACATTTCGACTTGATAGAAGTGATTTTGCATTACTTTTCCAAGACTTATTTGTGTAACGAACAGGGCTCTAGAAATTCAAATAACAGAATTAAAAAAAAAAAAGATGCTAAGCACTTTTCATAAATGTGCTCAAAAGGACAAAATAACTTTTCTGGGTCAGAAAGGACAATTTAAGTATTCCTGTAGTTTTAAAAAATTCTAAGAAAATAACACCACAAACACAGAAAAGTGTGGCTCAAGTCATGAAGAGAATTTCTTATCATTATCTAGCTTTCAATCATAACTTTGAGTGTTGAAATATGCATATTTTTCTTGTTGGGAAAGTAGTTCAGTTTGAAATGACTAGAACTGCACTTCTCTTCGTTTGTGGCATCATTTTCTTGGAATTTTTGAAAACTACAGGAATACTTAAATTGTCCTATCTGACGCAAAAAAGGTTATTTTGTCCTTTTGAGTGCATTATGAAAAGTGCTTTTTTTTCGTGTGTGTTTTTTTTAATTCTGTTATTTTATTAAAACTTAAAGCAGTTGGCACTAAAAATGAATCCTTTTTCCTCTAGGGTTTATTTTTTAGCTAATTTAATTAAAACCATTAAAGGTTTCCCAAACTAATTTATGTTTCAAAATATACAAGTTACTTGTGATAAAGATCCTAATATGTATCTTTATTTGTCCCCATAATCGATTATTGGCATAGATGAGAGCTTGCTCCAGAGAAGCCATCACTCAAAATTTTCATTATGATAACTATTAATATTTCTGTTGCAAGACAATGAATATTCGTAACAATGGGTTTTATATTTAATCATTTAATGGGGACATTACATGAAATTTGCTGTTTTCCCATTCAAACCGAAATCACAATTTTATTTTAGAACTAGTGGTACCTGCACAAAGTCTCTAAGTGGTGTAGATGCTGAGATATAAGCAAAAGCCGTCCTTGGACTTCCCTTGACTAACATTCCAGGTTATTTAAAAGTGCTTAAAAAGAAGTGGTATTTTTGAAATTTCTGATAGGCCACAGTATTCATGTATGCCTGGATGAGATCAACTTTTAGAATTTAAATGCTGAACAGGTGAAAGAAAATTGAATAATTCAACAAAATAAGCTGAAGTATACTGAATATTTTGCATTTTAAAAAATTAAATGAAATACAGTATTGGATACAACTTGAAAAAAAAAGCAAAGGTATCTGGCGGGGGGGGGGGTATTTTTTTCATTAATGCTACACTTAAAGAAAACATCAATTGCCAGTTCTGGGTATGACAATTTGCTTAATGCTTCTAATTACTATAAAATTCCAGTCTTTTCTAGCATAGAAAATAAAATTTAGAGGCTGCAGAAACACAAGTACAATTCTGGCGATGCTAGGTTTGAAGGTTAAAAGAATTACTTGAAAAATCTTACAAAATAAAACTTGGATTTCTATTACCACAACACAATTTAAAAAGAAATTTTTAAAAGCCTTGTAATTTACCTCAGAAGCCTGATCCTCTTTACCCTGGCTTTCTTGCTCTGCAGAGTCTTTTGGTTCTTCATTGCTTTGCTCTTCATTCGCTTCATTGGTTTTACTGTCTTCATTTCCCTCATTGCTTTTTTCATCTTCATTTGCTTCATTGCTTTTGAGCTTTTCTTCTTCCTTGTTTTTTTGTTCTTTACTATCTTCTTCCTTGTTCTTGACTTCTTTACTATTTTCTTCAACCTCACCGGCTACTTCTTTCGCTTCAGTACTACTTTCATCCAGAATTTGTTGAGGTGAATCAGTTGACTCAGAAGGCTCGTTTTCCTTTTCTTGCTCGTTTTCATCATTTTCTTCACCTTCATCTAAATTACCATTAAACATTAGAATAGAGAATTTCAAAACAAAATGACAAAGATCACTACGATAGACCAGGGGGTTCTCTACCCAGCTAGGCACATAATCCTTTTAATGTACCATTTTTAACTGGCCATACCCCATACATAAACTTATTGAAGAGTTATATTAATTGAACATTAACTGCTTAACTTTAATGAATGAATTAATAATTAAAATTAAAAACAAAGCTAATTCAATATTTGTTTACAATGTTTGGGCAGATGTTTGGTCGAATACAGCAGTAAATCATCATCAACATTAAATTTGCTTCTGTACTTTTTTCGAAGGTAAGTTAAACAGGTACCCCAAGAAGAAAAGTCATTGTAATGTCAGCTAGTTTTTCCTGTTCTTTTGCAAAACCAGTCCAAAAGTTAATTATTAAAGTATTAAAATATATTTACATCAATAGATCATACTAGATAACTTAAAGTTCAGCCAGTTAAAATCTAGCTTTATCAATCTTATTTTGAACTCCTTCTAATAGTTTAAATGTCATGCCCCTGAGATTTTCGCATATTAACGGTTGAGAACTATTTAGGTAGACCAAAGATTAACAATGAAATTAAATTTTGATTTTATATAACTGCTAGTCCGGAAGTCCCTCCACTTCAGGTGATACAAGCAAGTTATAGCTCATAAGACTGACAACTTAGTGCACAAATGTGAGATAATTTTTTTGCAGAGCCGAAATATACTAAGTACAGAAAGTAAATGCATGAATTGGAGATAAACAAAATAAATCAATTGCAAGTACTTATTATTGTAAGATATTTTTAATGCTGTAATCTGAGTTAGCAACTTTACAAAGTGAAAATCTGGACGTTGTTATAAAAAATTGGGAATGTTCAACTCAGGGGTCTGTCCAGGATTTTTCACAGGGTCCGTTTTTGAGAAAAATCAAATAATTTTGTGAAAAATGAATTAATTTTGTGAAAAACCAAAAAATTTCGCGAAAAAACCAAAAAATTTCGCAAAAAAAAATTTTTTTTTTTTGTTAAAACAAAATTTTAGAATTTAGAGATGGCACAAACTGCATCAATTAAACTTAAAGTTGAGTGTTTTCCTCTTCTACGTTGAGAAAATCGTTCTGGATTTTTTTTCTGATATTTGGCGGGGGGGGGGGGGGGGGGGGGGGCATCGCTCTTTCAAGTATCAATATTTATCTACCATTCTACATTATGTTAAATTATACTAGATATATTTCTGTACAGTACTTAAAATAATTGTAACAAAAATATAAATAAATAAAATAAAATTCAAAATAGGGTTCAGCATTCAACTTTTTGACCCAAGACACTCTTAACTAGTATGTTGTGGCCATCACGAAACTTTCTTCTATATTTTTCTTTTTTTTCTGATCCCTCCCCATGCTTGACGAGGAAGCAATATTCCCAACAAAAACAAAATTACACATGCAAAAACTTGACGACCATCCTAATGTCTGAATTATTGCAAAAGCAAAGCAAAGAGCGAAAATTGAAAGTTATTTTAAAAGCCTTGCTTGAATTAATTACAAATATTTTATTTGTTGACAAACATAAGATGGCAACAGTTAAAAATTTTAAATCATTGAGATAATATTTCCTATCATTTCCATACAATTAAAATCACGAGAAATACGCAGACAATCTATTACGATTTATCTTTCTTATTGTTGCATTAATAAAAATATTTTTATTCGCAAAAAAAAAAAATCAACACCTCTTGGAACGATCGGCGTCAAAATTGAACCAAATCCTGTTTACAAATGGATTCACATATATTCCAAATTTCAACCAGAACGTAGCATTACTTCTTGAGATAGGGCACTCAAAATGGAAAAAAAGAACGGGCGATTGCGCTACCCCCTTTTTAGCTGTTGACACAAAAATAAAATCAGTTCTTATACCCACTAAGGGCTACTTGCCGATAAATTTTTCTTTCATTCCGTTCATTATTTCTTGAGATACAGCAGTCACAATTGACGACAAAAAACGTTCTATAGCTCAACCCCCGTTTGAGTTATTGACACCAAAATTGAATCAGCACCTGTTCCTGTTAATACCAACATATGGACCAAATTTTGTTTGATTCCGCCAGTTACTTCCTGAGGAATAGCAAGCACGCGTAACTCGAAAAACGTCCCATTGCTCCACCCCCCTTTGAGGAATTCGCGCCAAAAACTAATGGGCACAAGTTCACATAGGGGCACATATGTGTACTAAATTTCGTTCGATTTCATGCGGTAGTTTTTGTTGTAGAGCGGCCACAAAAAACTGGTCACACACAGACGTGACACACATACATACACACACACACACACACACACACATACACACACACACACAGACAGACATTTTCCAAAAATGGTCGAAATGAACTCAGCACACCTGAAAACGTTCGAATCCGTCAAAATTCGAAATTCGAAAATTTGCACGAATCCAATACTTTCTTCTATATATTAGATATAGAAGAAAGTAAAAAGCACAGAATTTGGTTTAAAACTTCTAAATTCCGTGATTTTAACAAAAATAAAAAAATATTTCAATCGTTTACCTCTTAACAAAGCGTAATAATCATTAAAAATTCGAAAAATCGGATTCCCATAGCGGATGCAAAGAGATCGCAATTCTCAAAGTGAAGGCATCAAAAGTATAAAAACAGCTTGTAAAAGAAATATTTTTGATAAAATTATTTTAAAATTGCATTTTAGAGTCCTATAATAAACATATCATTAATATCTGTGGACACAGTTGACCCAAAAAATAAAATAAAATAAACCATCTATTTAGCATTTTAAGTTTTGACTCATAACAGAAAATGGAATTTTGCTTTAAAAACTTGAAATGAGAGTTCTAACAGAAATAAAGAGACTTTTCATTTATTTGAATCCTAATAAAGCGAAGTTAGCTTGAAAAAAGAACAAAATGTGATTCTCATATCGGATGTTAAAAGATTGCATTTTTCAAAATGTAGACATCTAAAGAAAAAAAACGGTAATTAAAAGAGTTTATTTAAAGTTAATCATCCTTGTTAGCATCGAAAAATCAAAACCCATATAAATTTCTCACAAAATAACAATTAAACATCGCACCACACCGTAAAAACGCAAATATTGACAAGCTGGCAAAATGATGAGAATATTTTCTAATCAAGTCATTATAAAGGTTCAACGCCAGACACTAAGTTGTGATAATTTTGAAGTTGGTAACACTATCTGAAGCGATCATATTTTTTCCTCACCCTTACTATCCCTTTGCAGTTCTAAGTTCATTTCGTAGATATATATTATTATTGTTTATTAAATCATGAGCGGAGAAAAGTGCTTACCAATGCTTTTTCAGAAAAGTTTACAAAAACACCGCTGCTAATTAGCTGTGATAAAACAAACAACCATTATATTTATTTGGCAGTAGCCATTTTTTATCGCTTGCAGCATTCCAAGAGTGCCGATATTTTTCTTTTTTCAAAATTAGCCGATTTTGTGTAAGCTGATCCCTCTACTTTGACTTAAAAAAAGGTTCCGAAAATTATCGGTTTATACACAGAAATATGCGTTATTTTGCTTTCAGATTTGCTCTTTCAATAAACAATTAGTGAAAGATCCGATCTTGTTTATTAGAATTTTGTGAAGGGTCCGTTTTGTTTGATCGAGATTTTGTGAAAGGTCCGTTTTGGTTGATCAGATTTTTGTGAAGGGTCCGTTAACGGACCCAAATATCCTCTGGCCAGACCCCTGCAACTGGAACCAAAAATCAAATTCCTGCATAAAGCAAGAAAGCTACTGATTTAGACAGCATCTTAATACTGGAGTTTAAAGGCAGAATACCAAATGAATGAAACATTTTACCATTGGGGGGGGGGAGAGATGTGGCAATTTATTACTTATTCAGGTCAACTAAAATAATATGATTTCAATATAAGTTAGGTACAGCAGACTAAACTTCTCATACGCTTCAAATCTGGTTATCAAAGTCATGTATCACTTTTGGAGCATAATTAGATAAAAGTAAAGAAGTTTGAAAAAAAAAATATTCCCTTTATACCATTCAACTTAACTAACAATATCTAGGTTTCCAGTTAGCAAAAAATAATGTAATGAGCTAAAATCAAACAGTATTGTTACAAAAAGAAAAAAAGAATAAGTTATTTTATGTAAATTATGTAAATGTCCTTACATAATTGTTGTAATTTATTGGAGCAACAAAACAGATCTTGCTTTTTCGAAAATGTAATTTCAAGCATTTGCTCTTATGTTCATAATTTGTAAATGCAATTTTCATTACATTCTTTTACAGGATGTTCAATATTCAGTGGGACAAAAAGAATAGTTAAGTATATAATAGCAATTCTGAAATTAATCTATTAAGCCAAAACAAATTGATTCTGATGCTACAATCACAACTGTTATACAGCATCAGAGAAAAGTCTTCTGGTTATGATATTGTCGCTAGGTTGAGCAAAATAGCACCATCTGCCAAAAAAGAGAAAATGCGTACTGTATAATACTCTGAAACATAATAGTTAATCGCAGTAGTTCAAAGAGTTATGCATGAAATCTGTTAAATAATCACTACATAGTCCAGCATCAAACGGTGGAAGAAGCTATCGTAAGTTCATAGTTTGTTCATATACTGGGACCAATTTTTGAACAGAATAAAAAGAAAATTATATTAACAAATATATCTATAGTATAAAAAAGATTTATAAACTTATCAACTTTGCTTTTTATTTCTTTAGTGAAATTAAACCCAAACAATTATAAATTTAAATGCACTAATTAAAAAAAGGAGGGGGGATATCTGTTTTATACATTAGTTTAAGAGAGGAGATAAAGAATCTTTCACACTAATACAATGATACTGGTGGGAAGTACATTACAATGAGCAATGTAATGAGGCAGGCAAAATTCAAAACATGAGTATATTCTGAACTTCATATAATGTCATATATTATTTAAGATAAAATTAAGATTTATTATTTTATGAAATGATCACCAAGTCCCTTAACAAATATGACCTTTCAAGGAATTTAACCAACACAAATAATGCATTAAAAATTAAATACAGAATTTTGACTCACCTGAATTTTTTTCACTTTCATTTTCTTTACTTTCTTCACCTTAAAAGATAAATTATTGAACTGTAAACCTTTGTAACACTAAATAAGCACTTTGTTTCAACTTATTTGTAAACAATATGCTTACAAGCTTTTAAAACAGTACCATTTTTACCAACTTGTTAACTCCAAGGCTCTTAAAAACTAGTATTAAAATAATAAAAAAAGGACCGAACAGATTTTATTTTTTAGAAATAGTTGCTCTCATTTCTTTTTAATGATATGTATTATTTACATTTAACCCCTGCAACTGTTAATTTATATGACTAGGCTTAATTCATGCCAAACAAAACTAAAATCCTTTGGTTGAAAATCTTATTTAGAGTTCTGCTATCATAGGATTTTAAAATACCGTAGAAGCTCATTATAATGAGCCTTTGTAGTCAAACCAAAACAAAATCAGTCCCTATTGAGAGGTTGTCATAACATAAGTGTGAAAGATCTTTTACGTTATTTTTACATTTGTAAAAATAGAGGAATAATTTTTACAAGTCATGTTTTGTTTTAAAGTACAAATCAAGAAACCGAATTAAAGAAAAGTATAATTATACTAAAAAACATAGTTGCCTCAGAGCAACAGTATGATAGATTGTTATTTCTGGTCTTAGATGTCTGAACTAATGCTCGGAGCAATGATATATCACTCATTTGAAAAAAAGTACCACAAGATTAAACTTTTAATTTTCTTTTTATTTCCAGGGGTAGAAGTGGTCAACTTTTAATACATAGGACATTTTTCACCAAAAATATAGGACAAATATAGGACATGTTTTAGGAATAATACTGATATGAAAAAATAAACAATACATAGTATATATAATCTAGATATTCTTGCATAAATTACTATCAATGATTTCAATTAATCATACTGCATACAGTTAAAAAACCCAAATAAAAGTTATAACTTTTACTTAGAATGAGTCTGCAGTTCTTGAATGAATAGCTTCAGAAAAAAAAAGTTTATGCATATATATGTATTTACGTTTGAGGCCATTTTCTATGCCTTGACTGCCTACATTAATCAGACTGTGCAAAATCAATTTTTCACTTTTTTTTTTTGGAAGGTACATGAACCATTTCTTTTGTCTCTGATTGTTATGCATCTCTACAAAAATTTCCCATATCTTTATGAATTTTGTAAAAACGGAACTCTTTTCTTGGTAATGCACGCATAATTTATTGCTTTGCCAATTGCAGTACCTTAATTAACTTAAAAACTCTTATTACAGAGTTAATGCTTTAAGATGATCTTTCTTATGTCAGTATCTTTTTGTTTGCTAGAAAAACCTCTTTCAACTGATGCTACATCTTATAAAGGTGCTAAAGACTTTCATTACTAAAAAAACCTAAGTATTTGCATCTAGAAAGCTGATCAATTTTTATCATTATAAAGTATTTTTCCAAAATGAATTAATTTACATCCAAGTAACATCCAATCCCCATTCCTCAAAATTTTTAACAAGATAATGACATATCAATGGAAGGATCCTGTAAAAATTTTATTTTTTTTTAATTTCTGAAAAGCTTTTTTTTTTAATAACCAATTCTGCTAAAAATAGTGTTCAAATAATGTAAAATTCTGATTTTAGTAAGAAGTTCAAATTTTGAATCCAGGCAAGGTTAATTTATCTTTTATATATTTTTTTTACTTTTTTTTTTTTTTTTTTTTTTTTTTTTTTTGCATAAATATTTACATTTAAATATTTTAAATAGACTTTTTTTTTTTTAAACATTAATAGAGGCTGAATCTTCCCACATTTTGTTAGTGAAAATTCATTGGCAAAGTGCTTCATCAACAGTTTGGAGAGCTTGTCATAAAATATAGATCACTGAAGCTTTCTCTTAAAACAAATTGAAAATATTGTCAAAAATACTCCACAAAATTTAAGGAGACAGGAGCTGGAAGAGATTCCAAAAAAAAAAATACTTTTTTTGTAAACAAGCATCTTGTTTTTAAGCAGTCTTGAATTAGAGAATCAAGTGATCAAAAGGCTTTTCAATGGTAATTTTCAACAATTTTTTATAACAAACTATAAGAATACAGGAAATATAGGACAATTTCAAAAATATAGGACACTTTTGATGCTTTTTTTGAAAATATAGGAAATATAGGATATATAGGACTATTTCTACCCCTGTATTTCTCACTTAATGGGCTTCAAATAACATTAATTTCTTTTGAAAATAATGAGATTTTTTCTTCTAATATTAAATATTGGAGAGCACAGCAAATTTACTTTTCTTATAGCAAATTTTCTGAAGAGTTAAATTTCAAACACTTCTCTTATAAAATTTCTTTTCTTCGTATTGTCGCACACTTCTTCCAAATGAGCATCTATACGCGTGTCTCTGTTTAACCCACAAGACATCTATTTTTACAACCATTAATCCTAGATGCATACTTCAAATTGCAAAAATATCAAAAGATGCAGAGTTAAGATATGAAAAGTTTGAAGAAAAGAAAATTAGCACAAAACCCAGATTTATAAAACAGGAAATTAAAAGCATGAAAAAACATTTCAACCACAAAGAGTTACTTTAAAAAACACTGCCAATATGAATAGAGAATGTTTCTTGGCTTATGTTCTTTCCGCTCGGTGAGTAAGAGCTCAAACCACCTGCTGAGACAGAAGAAGGTTGTCATCAAAACTCTTACTCACCAAGTGGAAAGAATCTGCGAAACCCCACATTTTGATTAACTGAAACATCTTGAGCAAGCATTTCTAGCTAATGGATTCACTACACGGGAAATTAGAAAAGCCCTTCATCCCAGGAGATCTTACAGAAAGGAACAGACGGCTACCCCACCTGAACCATTAGGGAAAGTGTTCTTACCCTATCTACACAGAGTTACAGACAGAATTGGAAAACTTCTAGAAAAATACAACATTAAGACAGTTTTTAAGCCCACAACTCAACTAAGGAATTGTTATCGCCCTGTGAAGGACCCTCGTGACCCTTTCTCTACATAAGAAGTGTACAAAAATTCGTGCTCTTGTGGATCAGTCTACCTTGGAACCACCAAGCGCAGCATCAAGATTTGCCTTTCGGAGCATGAACGTCATTGTGATTAGGACACTACGAAAAATCAGCAGTAGCTGAACACAGCCAACAAGGAGTCCATGACATCAAATTTAGACACTGAAGTCCTGGCCAAAACATCCCATTACTATGCCAGCCTTCATCGTGAAGCTATTGAAATCTTCAAACATCCGATAAATTTGAACAGAAAAGAAGAGAACTTCAATTTGCCAAAAACATGCCACCCTGCCCTTAGATCTGCTTGCCACAATGGCTTAAAACAGAATGACATCCTCTCCCATTTTAAATGTGAAGCCACTCTCATTTTCCATCAGTGCACCAATTAGAGGAGACCACCATTCAACAAAAGGACGCCATCCAATCAAGAGTCAGCAACCACCGGCAGTTTTTGAACGCCATCCAATAAGGAACCGGCACCCACCAGCAGTATGTCTAAAATACCAGAGCAGCAGCCATTAGTCACTGCGAACCCATCCACCAATGATGTCAGCCACAGAGCGACGAAACGTTTAGTTTTTCTTCTTTTTCCTTTAGACCTAGGCCAATAAGCCCGGAAATGTTCTCTTTCCACGGTTACACTTTAGTATGGCTAATATTCACCAAGGTATGAAACACAGCGTTTTGCGACTTACACCACTTTACTCTTGCAGTATACAGCACCTTTTGGAGGGTACGAGCTTTTGTTGTGTTTTTACGTACTATAATGGGGGTGAGCTGGTTGGTCCTCGTCCTGCCCCTGGATAGCTGTTTTTGTTAACGGTGAACGGAACGCCAGCACTCCGTTTTGTGACCGGAGCAGAATAGTCCCAACGTAGTCCATGCGTGTTGTAAAAAGACTAAAATGGATACCCAATCTAAGGTGTGAGGCACCGTGCTGATGGATGAATGGCATCTGGGTTTTCTGATGTCTCAAACGGTCCCTTCGAGGAACCAGGCGAAACCTCGTTGTATCCAGCCTTGCACCTGTACAGGGAGGCTATGCTGGTGTCGACATTTTTTCACCTCCCAGTTCTCAGGTTCCCTTATGGATGATTCAATTACAAATGAAGAAATAAAAAATGATTTGGAAAATAGAAACAAAAAAAATGAAGGGTTGGGTTCTTCTGCTGAAGGTACCCAATCAGCCTGTGAAACGGCTCCTATGGAGCTGGATCCTGGCACAAAAGATGCAACAAGCAACCTTGCTGTTGGAGGCGACGAGGATGCAGTTCTGCAATCTGCCAACTCTGCAGTAGGGGGACAGGGTGCACCTTCAAAATCACAAAAGCGCAACATGCGCGACAAGAGAAAAGAAAGCAGGCACGGGAGGCGAAAGCTACTGGGCCAGCCATTCCTGAGAAGGTTGGTGGAACCAAACGGCTTCGGTCGGAGGTTTCAATCCCTTCTCCTGCTCAAACTATCACAGCTAAAAGAGTGAGGACAGGTCACTTGCCGACCTATGCCCAGGCAGCAAGTATGTTTAAGATGGCTGTCATTAGAGAAACCTATCCAAGGGAGAGGTTTTCTCAAAATGAGGCGGAGAGGATCCAACTCGAAATCCTCAAAAGAACGGATCTGATCCCCACTGGGGAGCATACGCCAAAAATCCAAAGGGCTGTCGCACATGCTGGTGCATTGATTGTCCATTGTGACAATACTGAAACCACTGTGTGGCTCCGGAACATACTCAACAGCAATGTTGAAGTTGTTGGTGGCACTGCACTAAAGGTTGTCTGGGCTAATGAGTTACCAAAGCCTATTAAAGTTGCCTTCAAAACCAAGGATGTCTTTACTAGAGATGCAGGAGTGCTGCTTAAAAGAATCAACAGATTAAACCCCGAGTTGAAATCTGAGGAGTGGTGTTTCATCCACAAAGTGGAGGAACAATACACCATAAGATGGATCTTTGAGGTTGATCTGGAGTCTGCTGAAGCAATCAAAAATGCTGATTATGGAGCCTGTACTGGCCTTGATCGTGGTACTTTAGAGATTCTGAGTGATCCCAATATCAAGACCGGTGTGGCTCAAGTGGAGCAGGCTTCTACATCAAAGGAGCAGGGTCCCCCTTCACAGGAGGAAACCACAAAAGTAGCTCTGAAGAAGAGAGTACTATGCTCTCTCTTAGTATGTTAGAAATTGACTCTGGTTCTGATGAGACTCTCGCGCCTACTTTGCCTATGTCGCAGGATGAGACTTTATCCGAGTCTAAAGGGATGGTGGCCTTTCAGATGACGATGATGTTAATGATAAGACATATTTACCAAATATATTAGAAGGAGAATCAAGTTCAGAAGAGCATGATGAAGAAAACGATCGAGATATTTCTGTAGAAAACAACGATATGGATAACTCTTTACCATCAAAATCCCCTGATGTCATTCCCCAGAGTTCTACCTCCAAAACAGCTAAAGTCAAAAGGAAGAAAAACGAAAAGAAAAAGTATGAATGGGAAGTAAAGAAATTCGTTTCTGTTCCTTATCCTGGACCATTGGTGTTTTCTCAATTGAAGGTATTTTTTAATTGCTACATTTTATTTTAAAAAGAGAAAAATGCTAAGAAAAATAAAATAAAAATAATTTTATTAACGAATAATGCACAAAAATAATAAAAAGAAACTTCAACAATTTCAATATTAAATTAAATATAATCTTCTTTGAATTAGAAGCCTCTGTTAGTGACTTTCCCAATATTAAAAATTTTATTTATTTTTGACAGGTTCCAGAACCAGTAAAGACACTTTTGCAGTATTTTGTTCAATATTTCCCCGATCAGTTTTTTGAAGACGCTGCTGAGTATACTAATCAATACTCCATCACAAAATCAGGAAAATTACTAAAAACTAATGCACGAGAATTAAAATTATTTTTTACTGCCAATTTGATCATGGGATGCGTAAAATTTCCTAGATTACGCATGTACTGGCAAACAGAATATCGATATCCGCCAGTAGCCGACATTATTTCGCGAAACAGATTTTTAGATTTGAGAAATACTTTCCATATTGTGAACATTAATAAACCTTCTGCAAACTTGAATGAAAATAAACTGTGGAAAGTTCAACCTATCCTGGATGCCTTCAGCACAGTATGTCTAAGTTTACCACGAGATAATATATCATACTCTATAGATGAGCAAATGATTCCGTTTACGGGCCGTTGTCCAATCAGACAATTTGTTAAAAACAAACCTAGGCCTGTTGGACTGAAAAGTTTCGTTCTCTGTACATCAAATGGCTTAGTATTGGATTTTGAAATTGATCAAGGAATTAGCTCATCCTGAACTCTGACTTGGACCATCTGTCATACTTAGATTAGTTCAAACTTTGCCGCCAAAGAGTTTTGTGTTTTTTGACAGGTATTTTACAACTTTGCTATTGTTAGAAAAATTGAATGAAATGAACATCTTTGAAACTGGAATTATTTCAGGGAATCGCATTAGTTGTGTTGAAAAAGTTAATGTGGATAAAATGGATCGTGGAACGTGCATAGAACATGTTACGAAAGACAATAAAATTGTAATTGTGGAATGGAAGGACAGTAAGAAAGTTATAATGGCATCGAATTGTTTTGGTACCGAACCAGTAGAAAAAGTGGAACGATGGTCAAAAAGCGAAAGTAAATATATAGAAATATCATGTCCTTCTGTGGTGAAATCATATAACCAGTGCATGGGAGGTGTAGATGTTTGTGATCAGCAGATGGAATATTATAGAACATGGTTCAAGACAAGAAAGTGGACATGGAAGGTCATTTTGCACTTTTTGGACTTAGCTGTCACCAATTCTTGGTTTCAATATAATCGGGATGCAATATCAAAGTTCCCCAGAAAAATAGAAAAGACTTGTTAAAATTTAAATTAGAAGTGGCTGAAGGTCTTGTAGCGACTCGGCCTGTTAATATGAAATTTTAAGTGATGATGAAGATAGTGATGCCGAAATTCCTCCTGTGAAAAGATCAAAATTTTACAACCCACCTGCTAAATTACCATGTGAAGATAAAAGATATGACGGGTATCTCCATTTTCCACATGTTGATGACATTTCAAGAGCTCAGAAATGCAGATTAGAAAACTGCCAAAGCAGTTCGAAAACACGTACGTTGTGAGAAGTGCAATGTTTATTTATGTCTATCAAAATCGAAAACATGTTTTAAAGATTTCCACTGCAAGTAAACAGTCAATAAAATAATAAAACAATTTTTTTCTATTAATTCAGATCAAGAAAATGCATAAATTGACAAATTTTTCATTTAATGTTTTCACAGGTAAAACCCAACCCGCACCAACGTGCGGGTGCAGTTTGTACAAGAAAAGCTCAACCCGCACGAACGTGCGGGTACCCTCAACACGTCAGGAGGCGCGCAATTTTTTTAAAATTATTTTTTAAACCATCAATGGAGTCAGTATAGATGTAAAAACAAGGTAAAGTAAAATTTAATTGAAAAAAAAAATTTGGGTCTTAAAGGGCTATCCTTTGGTGTCTTGTTGTAGATTCACTGCTTGAAAGCATTATTTCTTCTGGCCTTTTTTGCTGTGACTATGCTGATGATGTGGTTATTATGGCCAGAGGCAAGTTCTTAGACAGTCTCCTCAATCTTATCACATGGTTTAAAATGTGTGGAAAGATGGTGTCATTCTGAGGGTCTTACTGTAAATCATCTTAAGACCATTATGGTTGCTTTTACATGTAAAAGAGCAATCCAGGAGAGTAATATTACTTTTTTCGGACAAACTCTCAGCTGCGCTGACGAGGTCAAGTATCTTGGGATTTATTTTGACTCCAAGATAAACTGGAAGAAACACTTCACTCACTGTTTGGCAAAGGCTAATAAAGTCCTTTGGTCTTGCAAGAGAGCTATTGGTAGAACCTGAGGGCTCAGCCCTAGGGTTATCCATTGGATCTACAAGATGGTTATCTGTCCCATCATTACGTATGGCTCTATTGTCTGGTGGTCAAGAACTAAACTTGACATTGCTAAAAATGAGCTTAACAAGCTGCAGAGGTTAGTCTGCATAGCCATGACTAGCTGTATAAGGACAACGCCTACTGCTGAGCTGGAACTACTTTTAGGTTTGGGTCATTTCATGCGAAATCAACACAGTGATTTTTAGTCACCATCTCCAATTTCGATGATTTTTGGTACAGCTGTTGGTTGTATTGATATATGACTATGTGTCAAATTTTATGAATTCTAGTTGATTTTTACCAAAATTATGAGTTATTGATTATTTAAATTTTGATGAAAAATTGCTATTTCCAAATCTTCAAATTCACTTTTGGGATCTCTATGGGAGACAAAGATATGGCACATAAATGGTACTCATGTTTTCGGAAAAAATAAAAAATCGCAACTTACATTATAAAAACATTGAGCAACAAAATTCTGCATTAATATAAAAAGACAATTCATAGAAATATAAGAAACTTACAATCCATCATTGAACATTGTACTGAAGGAAAACCATTTCAGTTTTTTTATAATCAAGTTTTGAAAGTGCATACGTACGCCCTGTAGCAGTTACTGGGTGTACAAGACACAAAATGTATTTCGCTGGTATCCACAACACATCTGGCATTTCAGAGTACGTGTACGATGGAGATTGCCCTGATGGGGGAAGAAATGTTAGTTTTATTTCCTCATCTTCATTTTTTGCAAGAACATATGCCACCCACCACTTTTCACCATACACTGCTGTG